>NW_021821018.1:59712-119665 GCF_901001135.1 Rhinatrema bivittatum
CTGGAAACAACCCATTTACCTGCACCGAGTGTGGGAAACGCTTCCGTCGTAGGGATACGCTAATGTGGCACCAGAGCCTCCACACAGGAGAGAGACCATTCTCCTGTACTGAATGTAGAAAACGTTTCATTAGGAAATCACACCTCTCCCAACACCAGAAAATCCACACAGGGGAGGGACCATTCTCATGTAGTGAATGTAATAAAAGATTCACTGAGAAGGGTGCCCTCATAATACACATGAGACTCCACACAGGGGAGCGACCATTCTCATGTAGTGAATGTAATAAAAGATTCACTGAGAAGGGTGCCCTCACAAGACACATGAGACTCCACACAGGTGAGGGCCTATTCTCATGTAGTGAATGTAATAAAAGATTCCCTGAGAAGGATGCCCTCACAAAACACATGAGAATCCACACAGGGGAGCGACCATTCTCATGTAGTGAATGTAATAAAAGATTCACTGAGAAGGGTGCCCTCACAAGACACATGAGACTCCACACAGGGGAGCGACCATTCTCATGTAGTGAATGTAATAAAAGATTCACTGAGAAGGGTGCCCTCACACAACACATGAGAATCCACACAGGTGAGGGACTATTCTCATGTACTGAATGTAATAAAAGATTCTCTGTGAAGAGTGCCCTCACAAGACACATGAGACTCCACACAGGTGAGGGCCTATTCTCATGTAGTGAATGTAATAAAAGATTCACTGAGAAGGATGCCCTCACAAGACACATGAGAATCCACACAGGGGAGCGACCATTCTCATGTACTGAATGTAATAAAAGCTTCGCAGTGAAGAGTATCCTCACCACACACATGAGAATCCACACAGGGGAGCGACCATTCTCATGTACCGAATGTAATAAAAGCTTCGCAGTGAAGAGTATCCTCACCACACACATGAGAATCCACACCGGGGAGCGACCATTCTCATGTAGTGAATGTAATAAAAGATTCACTGAGAAGGGTGCCCTCACAAGACACATGAGACTCCACACAGGTGAGGGACTATTCTCATGTAGTGAATGTAATAAAACATTCACTGTGAAGGGTGCCCTCACAAAACACCAGAGAATCCACACAGGGGAGCGACCATTCTCATGTACTGAATGTAATAAAAGCTTCCCTGTGAAGGGTGCTCTCACCATACACATGAGAATCCACACAGGTGAGAGACTATTCTCATGTACTGAATGTAATAAAAGATTCACTGAGAAGGCTGCCCTCACCACACACATGAGAATCCACACAGGGGAGAGACCATTCTCATGTAGTGAATGTAATAAAAGATTCTCTGTGAAGAGGGCCCTCACCACACACATGAGAATCCACACAGGGGAGCGACCATTCTCATGTAGTGAATGTAATAAAAGATTCTCTGTGAAGAGGGCCCTCACCACACACATGAGAATCCACACAGGGGAGAGACCATTCTCATGTAGTGAATGTAATAAAAGATTCTCTGTGAAGAGGGCCCTCACCACACACATGAGAATCCACACAGGGGAGCGACCATTCTCATGTAGTGAATGTAATAAAAGATTCACTGAGAAGGGTGCCCTCATAACTCATATGAGAATCCACACAGGGGAGCGACCATTCTCAGAGAAAAGATAGAAACAGAAATGATGGCCGAAAAAGACCAAATGGCCCATCCAGTCTTCTCAGCAAGCTCTCACACTTATTTTCCCATTCTTATCTGTTTCACCGACCACCAAGTTCAGGGCCCTTGTTGGTAACTGCTTGATTTGAATTTCCTGCCGCCCCCTGCCATAGATGCAGAGTAATGTTGGAGTTGCATGAGTACCGTTGATGCAGAGAGTAATGTTGGAGTTGCATGTAGTAAAAGCTTCACACAGAAGGGTGCTCTCACAACACACATGAAAACTCACACATAGGAGAGACTATCCTCATGCATTAAAATGAAAGTTCATTTATTAGGAAGCAAAATCTCTCAAAACACCAAAAAATCCATTTGCCCCACTACAAACCATTTACATGGCCTGATTGTGGGTAAAGCTTCCATGCTAAACAGACACTTAGGGGTAGATTTTCAAAGCAGCACCCAACCATCTATGACCATTGTCTTGTGCCAAATGTGAGAAAAGCTTCATAAATAACTATATACTAATCTCGCCCCAGAAAATCCACACAGGAGAGAGACCATTGTCTTGTACCGAGTGTGGGGAATCCGATCTCTCACTACACCAGAAAGTCCACACTGGAGTCCTGAGTGGAGGAAAATCTTCCTTGCTAAGTTTACATTAATCTCGCACAGGAAAGTTTAAACAGATGAGACCTTTTTCATATGAGTGTAATAAAACATTCTCACAGAACACACATGAAAATCCACACAGGGGAGACATGAGATCATCCCCAATAAACCATGGCATACACATGAGGTTCAATCTGATCAAGGTCTGCACAAAACAAACTCATATGGAGACCCTGTCCCGAGTCAGACCAGTCTCATGCAATAAATGTAGAAGATGCTTCATTAGGAACGCTCGCATCTCACCGCGCCAGAAAATGCACACAGGTGACACGTGATGACATTTAACAAATGATGCAATCAAAGACCAAGAAACTGTGCCAGAACCATACGGAAATTGTTTGAATTATACTGAGTGCCACATGTCTGATGCATCGAGACGCTCCCTGTGCATAGAACTCCCCATGGACTCCAGCAGGAAATTCCCTTTCACACAATGCGAGTGCTAAGAGGGCATTAGCAGTGACTTGGAGAGACTAAGATCAGACTCAGCCAGGGCCACTTTCACCCAGCAGTCTCCTCCATCTCTCCTGCCCCATTAATCTGATGCTGCTGCAGCTTTACTCCGTGTTGGCTGATGGGAGGGCAGTCGCATGCTGCCTCCTCCCTCTGGCCATGCTGACCAATGCATGCACATCTCTACCTTCTTCCAGCCCTCGCAGGACCATGCAAGAGCAGCATGAGGCTACTTCCACCTTCTGACCCTTGCAGGCTGGTGCCAGTGTGGGGTTAGGGACCTTGTGCTATGGGCAGCGCTGGTACAAGAGTATTAAATACCCTAAGTGAACCTTCAGCCTTGTACCTCTTTCTCCCAAAATAACTTCAGTTTCATAGACCCTCCCCTGAGCTAATTACATTCATTATGAAACCCACCACCATCTCAGTACAATCCTGTAATAATGGGTACTTTTAAATATGAAACTTTGCTTTATAAATATAATACATATGTGTCGAAATTATGTCAGCATCTGATGAAGGGGTCAGCTGAGATTCTTTTTTTTGGATGCCAACTTTTCCACAGACCAGGATTACTCACTTGTGTACTGGGTGCCTCCCCTTATTTGCATGCATTTACATATATTTGTCCTCAGCCCCTGAATCTTCCTCCTCTTTCACTCTTCTGTCTGTTCCTTGTGCCACCACTGTCTCTTTCCTCTCCTCTGCTCTGTTTTATCTCTCTCCCTCTTCTGTCCCCTCTATCTCTTATCCTTCTCCAAGCCCTGTTCCCTCCTCTGTTTCTCCCTCCTACATCCCATGTGCCCACGCTCTCCCTCTCCCCTCCATTTCCTGTCACTGCTCTGTTTCCCCCCTGTTATGGGATTATTTTGCTTGAATCTAACACTTGATGAACTGAGAGCTATGAACAGAGGTGTATAAGAACCTGCCATACTGGGTCAGACCAAGGATCCTTCAAGCCCAGCATCCTGTTTCCAACAGTGGCCAATCCAGGCCATAAGAACCTGGCAAGTACCCAAAAACTAAGTCTATTCCATGTTACTGTTGCTAGTAATAGCAGTGGCTATTTTCCAAGTCAACCCAATCAATGGCAGGTAATGGACCTCTCCAAGAACTTATCCAATCCTTTTTTAAACACAGCTATACTAATTGCACTAACCACATCCTCTGGCAACAAATTCCAGAGTTTAATTGTGCGTTGAGTAAAAAAGAACTTTCTCAGATTAGTTTTAAATGTGCCACATGCTAACTTCATGGAGTGCCCCCTAGTCTTTCTATTATCCGAAAGAGTAAATAACCGATTCACATCTACCTGTTCTAGACCTCTCATGATTTTAAACACCTCTATCATATCCCCCTTCAGCCGTCTCTTCTCCAAGCTGAAAAGTTCTAACCTCTTTAGTCTTTCCTCATTGGGAAGCTGTTCCATTCCTCTTATCATTTTGGTAGCCCTTCTCTATCGCAATTATATCTTTTTTGAGATGCAGCGACCAGAATTGTACACAGTATTCAAGGTGCGGTCTCACCATGGAGTGATACAGAGGCATTATGACATTTTCCGTTTTATTCACCATTCCCTTTCTAATAATTCCCAACATTCTGTTTGCTTTTTTGACTGCCGCAGCACACTGAACTGACGATTTCAATGTGTTATTCACTATGATGCCTAGATCTCTTTCTTGGTTTGTAGCACCTAATATGGAACATAACATTGTGTAACTATAGCATGGGTTATTTTTCCCTATATGCATCACCTTGCACTTATCCACATTAAATTTCATCTTCCATTTTGATGCCCAATTTTCCAGTCTCACAAGGTCTTCCTGCAATTTATCACAATCCGCTTGTGATTTAACTACTCTGAACAATTTTGGATCATCTGCAAATTTGATTATCTCACTCGTCGTATTTCTTTCTGGATCATTTATAAATACATTGAAAAGTAAGGGTCCCAATACAGATCCCTGAGGCACTCCACTGCCCACTCCCTTCCACTGAGAAAATTGTCCCATTTAATCCTACTCTCTGTTTCCTGTCTTTTAGCCAGTTTGCAATCCACGAAAGGACATCGCCACCTATCCATGACTTTTTACTTTTCCTAGAAGCCTCTCATGAGGAACTTTGTCAAACGCCTTCTGAAAATCCAAGTATACTACATCTACCGGTTCACCTTTATCCACATGTTTATTAACTCCTTCAAAAAAGTGAAGCAGATTTGTGAGGCAAGTCTTGCCTTGGGTAAAGCCATGCTGACTTTGTTCCATTAAACCATGTCTTTCTATATGTTCTGTCATTTTGATGTTTAGAACACTTTCCACTATTTTTCCTGGCACTGAAGTCAGGCTAACCGGTCTGTAGTTTCCCGGATCGTCCCTGGAGCCCTTTTTAAATATTGTAGAGAACCAGTTCTAGGCCAGGCCAATTCAGAACTGCTTAAACTGACTTACAAATATGCAGGGCTGCAGAGGACTGTGCCTGACATCTAATACCCCCGCACGATTGCTTTCTGCTGTCAGAAAGATAAAGTGACCTCTGCCTTTGACACAATCCATTTTCACGGTGTCTCTTACTACGTGGCAGTCCAGTAATGCAGCAAAGCAATAGGTTAAAGGACTGACTCAAGCAAGAGAAGAAGACTGATGGACTGAGGCGCTGTCAGCCTGCACTGAACTGTTTACCTATTACAGGAGAACCTTGCCAGACTGGAAGATTGGGCATCCAAATGGCAGATGAAATTTAATGTGGACAAGTGCAAGGTGTTGCATATAGGGAAAAATAACCCTTGCTGTAGTTACACGATGTTAGGTTCCATAGTAGGAGCTACCATCCAGGAAAATGATCTAGGCATCACAGTGGATAATACTTTAAAATCGCCGGCTCAGTGTGCTGCAGCTGTCAAAAAAGCAAACAATGTTAGGAATTATTAGGAAGGGAATGGTTAATAAAACAGAAAATGTCATAATGCCTCTTTATCGCTCCATGGTGACACCGAACCTTGAATGCTGTGTACAATTCTGGTCGCCACGTCTCAAAAAAGATATAGTTGCGATGGAGAAGGTACAGAGAAGGGCAACCAAAATTATAAAGGAGGTGGAACAGCTCCCCTATGAGGAAAGGCTGAAGAGGTTAGGGCTGTTCAGCTTGGAGAAGAGAAGGCTGAGGGGGGATATGATAGAGGTCTTTAAGATCATGAGAGGTCTTGAACGAGTAGATGTGAATCGGTTATTTACACTTTCAAATAATGGAAGGACTAGGGGGCATTCCATGAAGGTAGCAAGTAGCACATTTAAAACTAATCGGAGAAAGTTCTTTTTCACTCAACGCACAATAAAGCTCTGGAATTTGTTGCCAGAGGATGTGGTTAGTGCAGTTAGTGTAGCTGGGTTCAAAAAAGGTTTGGATATGTTCGTGGAGGAGAAGTCCATTAACGGCTATTAATCAAGTTTACTTAGGGCAGAGCTTTCCAAACTTTTCATGTTGGTGACACACTTTTTAGACAAACATAATGTCGGGACACAGTAATTCATCTACTAGCAAACCAGAGGTTAAAGGTTAAATGAACAAAATGTATTTTGACAATTTACTTATGTTTCCTTAAATATATACATAATAAACTGTTTCACGACACAACCTATCTTGTGAAAACCTTTCACTTATATTAAAAATATATAATATTCCAAGATTAATGTTATTGTTATAATTTATGAGTAACAATAATAAAACAAAGTTATTGTGTTATTCAATTTACCTCTTTAATGAGATATATGAGCTTGATGGACACAGCTTTTGAATATTTGATGTTAATAAAAAAGTCCAAAAGGTCTTCTGCGTAATTTTAAAAAGCTGGCCAGTTTCACACTATATAATTATTGATAGCCTCATTCAACTAATTCTATATGGCTATGAGAGTGAAGTCTGGAATTTATAGGAAGGGACAGAATGTCAATATAAATCGTGCACCTCCAGTTCTGTAACTCTCTGCATCCACTGAAATTCCCCCAAACAATGGAGCTTGGATGTTTCCCTTACAGCTCATCATACTAAAAGATATTTTCAAATTCTGGTGTCACCTCACAGTAACAGCAGCACAAACACCTTCCTCTGCCAGGCACATTGTGAACTAACACAAAACCCCGCAAAAAAGACACTCAAAATCTATACTGCAATCCCATCATAACATAACAGTAATAACACCAAGGACTCACAACAATAACCCTACCTGTGAAAAAGCAAGGGTAAATATTAACTGGGTCCTAGAATACCAATATACCACCTTCTGAGGAAACAAAACAAACCAGATTGCTATAGATCCCTATGCTAGCAGAATCTCTCATCATGGTCACACACACAGAGCAGAGACAGACCCTCACCAAATACAGACTACAAAATAAAGGAGCACAAATTAGACAAAAACTGAAATGGAAATCCCAAGAAGCCAGACTCTCTGTATTAACAATGGAAAAACAGAACCACCATTCCTCATAAAACATAAAATCAAGAAACATAAAGCATCAGTTATAA
Organism: Rhinatrema bivittatum; assembly: GCF_901001135.1. Lineage (NCBI taxonomy): Eukaryota > Metazoa > Chordata > Amphibia > Gymnophiona > Rhinatrematidae > Rhinatrema > Rhinatrema bivittatum. Next base: position 66,973 of record NW_021821018.1, read on the forward strand.
TAGTAAAACCATACTAATAAAAGAATATTTTAAAACTATTGATAAATAGAATTTCTATTAATTAAAATCATATACATTTTTTACAATTTCCCAAACACCAATAAAATATTTCAAAACAGCACATTTATCAAATAACACCCAATAATTAAAACTAATAAGGATTTTAAAAAGCCCCTGCTGTCCATACTTTGGAGCTCTTGATTTCCAGTCACCCTGATATTGTCAAGGATTAGGAGGTTATCCTCTCTCTCTCACACACATACTCACATGTCCATTCTCTCTCACACATACACTGTCACATACATACACATTCATGCTCTTATATCCACCATAACCTCTCGCTCTCACAAACACTGACACACTCTCAGGCTCTAAGAACTCTCTTCCCCTCCACACACACACCCCCACACACACAAACTCTTACTCCCCTGGATTTTCTCATACACACTCATGCTCTCACTCTCTCTGGCTCCCTCACATACACACACACATACCCAGGCAAGTTCCCAATCATTCTCATACAAACACACACACCCAGGCAAGCTCCCAGTCATTCTCACACACTGAAACTGACCCCCAGGCAGGCTCCCATTCATTTTCATACCACTCCCTCACCATCCCCCAGGGATGCACCAATTCATTCTCACACAGACCCCCAGGCAGGCACCAATTCATTCTCACACACACACACAGACCCCCAGGCAGGCACCAATTCATTCTCACACACACACCCATACACCACACACAGGCAGGCACCTCTTCTCACACAAACAAACCCCAGGAAGACACCCATACATTCCCATACACAGACACACCCTCAGGCAGGCACCCATGCATTCACACACATACACCCCCAGTCAGACTCCCATTCATACACATGCACACTAAAGGCAGACCCCCCTCTCTTTCTTTTTCCAGCAACCTCGGAGCCTCTCTCATTCCTCTGCTGCCACTGATGCCACATGGCTACTGGGGAGGCGCTGATTGCTGCTATTGGCACTGAAGCCCATTCTGCTGCCTCCTCTGTGCAGGCCCCGTGGGTTTCCACTTCCTCCAAGTTGATCTCGTACATTGTGAGATCCGCATAGAGAAAGTGCTACTCTTGCACATTACCAAAGATTACATGTGCCAATCAGTAAAAAGTAATTTATTATTTTTTTTTTTTTTACCTTTGCTGTCTGATCTTAGTTTTCTAATCGGTTGGTCCCAGGCTTTTTTGTTCCACCACCCCCCCCCTCCCCTTCCCTTTATTATTTTTTTGCCAATTCCTTTCATATTGTCTTTTTTTCTATTTCTTTTCTCTCCATCTATCTTCTTCCCTCAAACATACAGTCAGGTTCTCATTCTCACATACTTTCTCTCTCTCTCTCACACACACACACACACACACAGGCTCTCACTGTCACATGCTCTCTCTCATACAATCATTCATACAGTCTCTCACTGTCACATGCTCTCTCTCATTCAATCATTCATACACAGTCTCTCTCTTGCACATGCTGTCAGACTCACACACACAGGCTCTCTCTCACTCCCACATGCTGTCTTGCTCAAGCACAGGCTCTCACTGTCACATGCTGTCTCTCACACACACACACAGGCTCTCACATGCTGTCTCTGCAAACATTCAGGTCCTCATTCCCACACACAATCTCTCAGCTCATCTCATATACGCAAACAATCTCTCAACTCATCGCAAACACGCACTCCACGGGCCCTCAGCTTTTCTCTTACCTCTGGGCCTCCTCTTCACGGGTCGCTGCAGGATGGGCTCTGCAGCGGCCGCCCTTCTCTTCTCGGGCCGATCCGCGGCAGCGGCGGCCCTGCTCTTCTCCGGCCGATCCGCAGCAGCGGCAGCCCTGCTCTTCTCTGGCCGATCCGCGATGGGGACCCTGCTACCGGGCCTCCTCCTCCTCTTCTTAGCTGGCAGCAATAACGCTGCTCCTCTTCTGCACGTGGCCGACGCTCCTCCCCCTTCCTGCCCTGCCTTCTCCTTCCTGCCCATGCGGCCCCTTCCGGGGCCGCATGGGCAGGAAGGAGAAGGAGCACCTGCACGTTTAGACGTTACCTTTTTCTTCTGGCCGTGGTGACGTGAGCTCCACCACGGCCTTGCCGATCTTCCTGCCGGCACGCAGCACAGCGATTCTTCAGTACTAAGCCGCCAGTGGGATGAGGTCCACCGGCGGCCGCATTGGCTCCCACTTGCCGGTGTGTCACGTGCACCGGGCTTGCGCGACACACCGGCACACTGCAGGCGACACACCAAAGTGTCGCGACACACACTTTGGAAAGCTCTGACTTAGGGAATAGCCACTGCTATTAATTGCATCAGTAGCATGGGATCTTCTTAGTGTTTGGGTAATTGACAGGTTCTTGTGGCCTGGTTTGGCCTCTGTTGGAAACAAGATGCTGGGCTTGATGAACCCTTAGTCTGACCCAGAAAGGCAATTTCTTATTTATTTATTTATTTATTTGATTTTATATACCGACAACCGTTTGCACATCGTGCCGGTTTACAGATAACTTATAACCAATAATATATAGGCAAAGCCTTTACAAGGAACAGTTTGTAACATAAATGCAGTAACATAGCAATTAACTAGATAAATAAGTAGGGGAGGGAAGGGTAGGGATATACGAGACAAAAGGAGGGGGGAGGGGGAGGGGTGAAAATGGAAAACATAGGGAAAAGATATGTACAGGGCTTCGAGGAACAATTAATATGTACACAGGTTATATACAAAGTTTTTTTTTTTATTTTTTTTTTATTTTAGGTTTGAAACTCCTTGGAGGGGGTGGGTGTCGGGTGTAGGTCCTGAGGGGGAGTGTTGGTGAGAGGTGGTGGTCGGGTTAGGGTGTTAGAAAGAGATGAAGAAGATTGGGGGTATGCTTGGAGGAAGAGCCAGGTTTTGAGTTTCTTTTTGAAAGTGGGTGTGGAGGTTTCTGTGCGTAGGTCGGGAGGCATGGAGTTCCAGAGGGAGGGGCCTGCGAGAGAGAGGGCCCTATTTGTGGTGGAGATGAGTCTTGTGGATTTTATGGAAGGGGGAATAAGGGTTCCACGGAGAGAGGAGCGGGTGGGTCTTGTGGAGGTACGAGGGAGGAAAGGTGGGTTTAGCCAATTGTAATGTTCGTTAGCAATACTTTTGTGGATGAGGGTAAGGGTTTTGTAAATAATTCGTGAGTGAATGGGAAGCCAATGGAGATTAATGAGGGTGGGAGTAATGTGGTCTTTCTTATTGGCATTGGTTAGGATGCGTGCAGTAGCGTTTTGAAGGAGTTGAAGAGGTTTGATGTGGGTAGCAGGGAGACCAAGTAGGAGTGCATTACAGTAATCAGTTTTTGAAAAGATTATAGATTGAAGTACTGTACGGAAATCAGAGAAGTAGAGAAGAGGTTTGAGTTTTTTGAGGGTTTGTAGTTTGAAGTAACAGCTGCTAAGGATAGATTTGATGTATGGTTTGAAGGTTAGTTGGTTATCGAGTGTAACCCCCAGGTTTCTTGTGTCAGAGAGAAAATGTTTTTATGTTCTATGTCAGGCCATATTATTATTTCCTTTCGATAGCAGGCTGATTTAGCCATGCTGTATGTGATTGCGTCGCGACCTTCGTAGGCAGAGCTTCCCTCAGTGACTCACAGAGTTTGAACTCTGTGCAGCTGTGCGGTGCGTTCCCACGCAAATCAGGCATCTCCTCCTCAGTCTATTTTTTTCCGCGAGCCGAATGCATGCAGGCTTTTTTTTCTCTCAATGACTTTTTTCAAATTGCGTTTTTTCGCATGTTTTCTCCGTAAACATGGCACTGAAACCTTCCGTTTTCAAATTCTGCCAATGCGGAAAAATTATGTCCCTCACAGATGGGCATAATTACTTTTATATTTGGCTCGGGCTTGATCACAACCAGGGATCCTGTCGTGATTGTGGGCGGATGTCCCCCTGAGCACGCCGACATTACGCTGAGCAAGTTGACAGGTTGAGATCATCAGGCTTTTATGCCGGGATGCCGTCTGCGCAGTCTTCGCCCAGCCGGGTGAAGACTCCATCATCTCATCATAAAAGGGCCTCCTCCCTGGGACCATGGGAGAAGCCTCAACTTCTACCACCGACTGGGCCCAGGTTCTCTTTACCTACTGTGCCCAAGAAAATTCACCAGGGGTCGAAAATCACTCCCCCGGTTTCCAAACAGGTCTTCTGCGTCGTCCGGGGCACAGGGACCTGTCCCCAGCTCTTTGCACCCTACAACACCGTTAACATCGAAACACACAATCGATGCTCAAACATACGACGCATGTGCCGTCTACAGTGCCATCGGCACACTGAGCCGTCTATGTCGCCTACGAAGCAGCTGGCACCATCCACAATGCCTTCGAAGCACACTGCACCGTCCACGATGCCTTCGAAGCATGCTGCGCCATCTATGGCGCCATTGATGCATGCGGACCCTACGACGCATGCAACTTCCCAAAAGCATAAAATGAAGATGCATCATTCAACAGAACCTCACACTCAACATTCAAAGATGATGCACAAACACCGTGTGCATAAGGAAAAGCCAGCTACATCATTTGTACATTCTGGCTGCTCGTCTCATTCCCGAGCAACCCTCACAGATGAGGATATAGAGTTTTTCTCTGACCCGCCTTCTCCTTCCAGGGCGAGCTCCAACTGTGACGTCTCCATTTGTTCCGACTTGTCTTCATTCTCTAAAAGGAAAAGCCATTCTCCAACCTTGCATGAACCGTTGTTTAAAAAACAAAAACCTTTGCCTACTAGTCCTCCATTAAAACAGGTTGTAAGTGTACATGCTCAGAACATTCTCTTACCAACTCTTCCTACCCACCCACCTTCTAAAGGACGTGAAACTATGATGCTATGAGGCACCTTAGCATCAAAGGCCATGTCTAAAATATCTCAGGCGTTATCTACCTTTTTCGAAGATATAAAATCCATGGAAGGACCGAATGATCCCCCACAGAATTCTCCACCACCATCTTCTCCAGGAAAAGCACCTACTCCTCCACCAGGAGAAGATATCTCCGCATTTCCAGGCCCAGACCACCCTTATATCCCAGAATCGCCAATTACATCAGTCTCGTCCCCCTCTTCCTCCATGGGCATGCTGTCAGACCCACCGGATATCTTACCAGAACCCTACTCTCCACTGGAGGATCTCTCCTACTCTAAATTTATTGAGAAAGTGGGGGCACTCCTCAGTGTAGAGACTGGAAAAGTGTCTGACCCCCGTACAGAGACACGATATACTGAAAATATTCGACATGCCTCATGAACCTACTGTGTTACCACCACATGCAGTTCTAGAAGGCGTTCTGCAAAAGATGTGGGAAGCTCCCTTTTCCACCCCTTCCACATCTAGGAAAACTGATTTAAAATTCTGTATGTGGAACTCACTGATTATATAACTCAGCTCAGCTTCCTCACAACTCAATTTTTGTTGAATCCGCAATGTCTAAGGCAAAGCGTCCAAAATTGCACGCCAACATGCCGCCAGGTAAAGACAACAAATATCTGGACGAGTTTGGTCAGAAGTCTTATGCTGCAATGCTATCATCCAAAATTAGTACTCATCAGTTCTATATGACTCAGTACCTATTTGAGTCCCTACAGAAGTTACGACCACTCTGCCTCACAGAAGACAATTCATTGCTGCAACCTTTCACAGATATAGAGGAAGGCTTACGTCATTTGCTACATTCCATTTATGAAAACTGAGACATCTGCAAGGATCTCGTCGGCAGCAATTGCGGCTCGACGCATAGTTTGGCTGCGTGCTAGTGCCATAAGGGACGATGTCCATGAAAAGTTGGCAGATATTCCCTGCAAAGCTCAAAATCTTTTCGGAGACCAATTTGCAGAGACTGTTTCAAAGTTAAAAAAACAAAACTTAGCGGTACTCTCTCTAACTTCACACTGATTACCATTCTATATCAAAAAAATATAACCCCTCGTATCGGCGAAGTGTTGCGGTCTCCACCACTTCCCCTTCTTTTGCTCTGAACAGTGCTCACCTCCGCTGCTGGAAACACCGCGTTCCGCATGCCCGGGACTCCTGCGGCTCTGCCGGTTCCACGTGGCGTCTGCCATTGCTTGCCCGTCTTCCCGCTGCCTCGCGCGCGCGTGAGGACGCACACTATGTGCGCACAGCTCCCAGAAGTCTGGCCCCCGCCTGTGCTAATGACACCACGCCCTAAGTCTGATATAACCGGCGTCCGGACGCCTTCTCTTTGCCTTGCAACGAGGTTCACTACTGCCTAGTAGTTCTGAGTTGCGCTTCGTCTGTTCCTCGTTCCTGACTTGACCTTTGGATTGCCTTTGACTTCGCTTCAGCCTGCCGCCTGCCTCCGACCTTGGTCCGTTCCTGACTTCGCCTCAGCCTGCCGCCTGCCTCTGACCTTGGTCCGTTCCTGACTTCGTCTCAGCCTGCCGCCTGCCTCTGACCTTGGTCCGTTCCCGACTCCGCTACAGCCTGCTTCACTTCACAGCCAGCTACAGACTCCATTCCAGTCTACAGCCTGCTCCAGTCTACAGCCTGCTCCAGTCTACAGCCTGCTCCAGTTCACAGCCAGCTACAGACTCCGTTCCAGTCTACAGCCTGCTCCATTTCACAGCCTGCCATCGATTCTATCTCAGCCTTCAGCCGGTTCCCGGTCCAGTAATCTACAAACCCTGCCTCACGGTCCGGCTTGCTACAGGTATCGCTGCCGCCCGCTGTCCTGTCATCAGCTGGCCCTCGACCTGCATTGCTGGCCTACAGACTATCTTTCTCTCTTTGGACTTTTCTTACTACACTCCCTGCCCAGGCTTTATCTGCTATTGACTCTGAGCGTTCTCCCAAGTCCCAAGGTTCCAGGACCCTACGGGCTCCTCCTGGGGGGCTCCTGGTTCCTGGGTGAACACCACCAGCCTGTGGCTCCGCCTCCCGGCCTACCCTGTCACCCTGGGTAGACCGGCCCAAGGGTCCACTATCCTGACTGCAGCACCCAATTGCAGCACGAAGAGCGTACCCAAGGGGTCAATTCCGTCCTTATCCTTCATTCAGATCACAACCATTCACACAATCAAGGTCTTCTACACAACCTTCGCTACTGCATCAATGTTCACGACAACAACGCCCTTCTAGACAGACCTCAGCGCCCCCACAGAAGCAGCCTATGGCTTTTTGAAGGCTGTGACGCCATCCTCACCACTACCATTTGGAGGACACCTACAATTGTTACACAATACGAGGAGAGATTGAAGAATTTAAATATGTACACCCTGGAGGAAAGGAGGAGCAGGGGTGATATGATTCAGACTTTCAGATACTTGAAAAACTTTAATGATCCAAAGACAACGACAAACCTTTTCCGTAGGAAAAAAATCAGCAGAACCAGAGGTCACGAGCTGAGGCTCCGGGGAGGAAGACTAAGAACCAATTTCAGGAAGTATTTCTTCACGGAAAGGGTGGTGGATGCCTGGAATGCCCTTCCGGAGGAAGTGGTGAAGTCTAAAACTGTGAAGGACTTCAAAGGGGCGTGGGATAAACACTGTGGATCCATCAAGTCTAGTGGGCATAAATAGAGAGGAGGCAGCAAACACTCCACGGAGCGGCAGTAGCCACTGAGGCATTCACGGAGCAGGATGCCAGTGGCCAGTAGTTGGTGTTCCACCTTCAGGCAGCAAAACACTGCACGGAGCGGCAGTAGCCACTGAGGCATTCACGGAGCGGGATGCCAGTGGCCAGTGATTGGTGTTCCACCTTCACGGAGCGGAAGGATGGAGGGCTGCCATCTCAAAAAAATAAAAAAACAAACAAACAAGCAAACAAAACAGGGGTGGGTAAGGGGCAGGGGTGTGGCCTGCTGGTTGCGGTGGTTGCTACCCCTGATTGAGCTGGATGTTCACTAGGATGGCGCTGCTCTCTGCATTGGTGGAGGGGTGGAAGGGAATTGGGGCCGGAGGGTGCTGGAAGCCAATAGAGACGGGTGGGAGGGAGAAAAAGAGGGGAAAAAAATGGATAAACTGCGTAGCTTGCTGGGCAGACTGGATGGGCCGTTGGTCTTCTTCTGCCGTCACTTCTATGTTTCTATGTTTCAAACATTGGGAAACCATCACTTCAGATCGTTGGGTCCTACAAATCATAAAGGAAGGTTACCAATTGAATTTTCTAACCAGTCCCCCTTTGCCTCACATACCACCTCTTCACGGCTTCGAACATCAGATATCATCTTTAAAAACAAGTCTCAAAACTCCTTCTAAATGGATCCATTCAACTCCTTCCAACTCATCAAATGGATCAAGGATTCTACTCCCAATACTTCCTCATTCCCAAAAAGTCAGGTTTTTGGCCCATTCTCGATCTCCGAGACCTCAACAAACATATCCAAAAAGAGAAATTCAAAATGACTTCTCTCAAGAGCATACTTCCTCTCCTACAACAGAACGCTTGGATGTGTTCCATCGATCTGAAGGATGCGTACTCGTACATTCCCATGCACCCATCCTCCTGGGGTTTCCTGTATTTCCGAGTTCAGAACACTCATTACCAGTACAAAGTTCTACCATTCTGCCTTTCCTCTGCACCCAGAGTAGAATCACGAAGTGCCTAGCGGTGATGGTGGCTCATCTCAGACAACAATCAATCCAAATCTTTCCCTACTTGGACGATTGGCTTCTGGTAGCCTCAGACCCAGTTACGCTCAAGACCCATATGGCTACCACATTACAATGCCTCCACAATCTAGGGTTCATCATCAATTACGTTACCATATTACATAGGGTTCATCATCAGTCCCTGTTACCATATAACGAAATGTTCCCTGTTACTTCAAACTTTGTAGTATATGTAATTCATTGTAAAGCCTGTTGCTGCGTTATGTTACACTGTGAACCGAGGTGATGTTAACTAACGTGCCACGGTATATAAAAAACCCTTAAATAAATAAATAATGAGAAATCACATCTCCAACCCACACAACTACTACAGTTTATTGGAGTAGTGATACACACCGTAAGCAACAGAGCTTATCTACCTTGGGACAGATCTCTCACCCTGTCGGATCTTGCACAACGTATGCACAGTCAAACATGTTCCTCTGCACGGCATATCCTCCAACTGAAACATAGAAACATAGAAATGACGGCAGAAGAAGACCAAACGGCCCATCCAGTCTGCCCAGCAAGCTTCACACATTTTTTCTTTCATACTTATCTGTTTCTCTTAGCTCTTGGTTCTATTTACCTTCCACCCCCACCATTGAAATATCTAGCTTGATTAGTTAGGGGTAGTAGGGGTAGTAACCGCCGCAATAAGCAAGCTACACCCATGCTTATTTGTTTTACCCAGACTATGTTATACAGTCCTTATTGGTTGTTTTTCTTCTCCCCTGCTGTTGAAGCAGGGAGCTATGCTGGAAATGCGTGATGTATCAGTCTTCTCCCAAGCCGTTGAAGCAGAGAGCCATGCTGGATATGCATCGAAAGTGAAGTATCAGACACATTTGGTTTGGGGTAGTAACCGCCGTAACAAGCCAGCTACTCCCCGCTTTGTGAGTGCGAACCCTTTTTTCTTCTCCCCTGTCGTTGAAGCAGAGAACTATGCTGTATATGCATTGAAGGTGAAGTATCAGGCTTATTTGGTTTGGGGTAGTAACCGCCGTAACAAGCCAGCTACTCCCCTCTTTGTGAGTGTAAATCCATTTTTCCACATTTCCTCTTGCTGTTGAAGCTTAGAGCGATGTTGGAGTCACAGTAAGCATGTGTATGTTTATTGAATAAGGGTATTGTCTCCAGGCAGTAGCTGTCATTCTGGTGAGTCACCCACTCTTCATTGGCGGCCTCTTGACTTTATGGATCCACAATGTTTATCCCACGCCCCTTTGAAGTCCTTCACAGTTCTGGTCTTCACCACATCCTCCGGAAGGGCATTCCAGGCGTCCACCACCCTCTCCGTGAAGAAATACTTCCTGACATTGGTTCTGAATCTTCCTCCCTGGAGCTTCAAATCGTGACCCCTGGTTCTGCTGATTTTTTTCCTACGGAACAGGTTTGTCGTTGTCTTTGGATCATTAAAACCTTTGAAGTATCTGAAAGTCTGTATCATATCACCTCTGCTCCTCCTTTCCTCCAGGGTGTACATATTTAGATTCTTCAATCTCTCCTCGTACGTCATGCAATGAAGACACATGGCGGCTGCCATCCATGTAGTCCCTCACCGAGACTACATATGCGACAACTGCAAGGGGGCCTAAAATGCCAGTGGTGCCAATACAAGCAGCCTTTATCCAAAAAGGTTCACATTACTGCACCAATGAAATTGGACATTCAATGGTGGCTCTCCCACTCCAGTCTCTCCATGGGTTCCCCATTCAGGATGCCTCCTTATCAATTGATACTCACCAAGGATGCCTCCCGAAAGGGCTGGGGAGCACACTTAACCACCTTAAAAACTCAAGAGTTATGGTCCCCCAGGGAATCAAAACTACACATAAATCTCCTCAAACTTTGGGCGATATGGAAAGCACTCCATATCTTCTCCACTCAAGTAGTAGGGAGAAGACTCATAATTTATACGGACAATCAAGTCGCCATGTTCTACATAAACAAAGAAGGCGGGTCCGGTTCATGGACTCTTTGCCGAGAAGACCTCCGCATACTTCATTGAGCGGAGTCGATGAACACATCCCTCCAGGCAACCTACTTACTTGGATTAGATAACATCACAGCAGACCACCTCAGCAGGATCTTCCAGCCACATGAATGGATGCTCAATCGAGAGGTGGCATCAACCCTCTTTCACGAATGGGGCTACTCCACACTTGACCTTTTGCGACGGAGGACAATCGACAGGTTCTCCGCTTTTATTCAATTTATCCTAGCAAACTTCGTTAAGCGCTGGATGCGTTTCTCATTTCGTGGACAGAGGATCTGCTTTACGCTTACCCTCCAATTCCGCTAATTTCCAGGACAATTCAAAAGTGTATGCAAGATGTATCAGACATGATTTTTATAGCTCCAGCGTGGCCAAGACAACCGTGGTATGCTATCTCCTTCGGCTATTCATAGTCCCCCCGATTTCTCTGGGAATCCACCCAGACCTACTGACACAAGCAGGAGGCGATCTTCTCCACCCAATACATCACTCATGCCACATAACGGCATGGAAATTGAACGGCAGATATTAAGTCACTTTGCACTTCCCACTCAAATTGAGGATGTGCTTATTGCTTCAAGAAAACCTTCTACCAGACGTAATTACAAAAGTAAATGGCACCGTTATTCCCAGTGGTGCAATCATCGAAAACTTGATCCTTTCTCCTCAAAGGTGAAAGAGGTTCTACACTACCTGCACCACCTTTACAAGTCTGGTCTCGCTACTTCGTCTGTGCGGGTCCACATCAGTGCGATTGCCGCATTCCACCACTGACAAAGGGCTTCCGATTTCGCACCATCTCCTAGTTTCCAGATTCATGCGTGGGTTGCTATACCTGCGTCCTCCAACACTGAAACCTCCAGTTCCTTGGGACGTAAACATCGTTCTAGTGCAGTTATTGCTATCTCCGTTCAAACCTTTGGATGCTTCACACATTAAATATCTGTCCTGGAAAACAGTGTTCTTGGTGGTGGTTACATCAGCAGGGAGAGTCAGCAAACTACAGGCTCTAGTTCACTACCCTCCATACCTGGAATTCTTCCATGACAAAGTAACCCTTTGTCCTCATCCAACCATCTTACCAAAGGTGGTATTTGCATTCCATTTGAATCAACAATCCCCCTACCAGTCTTCCACGATAGAGATCAGCAGTTGCATTCATTTGATTGCAAATGAGCTCTGGATTACTATAAACAGAGAACAGACTCGCAGTCTAGACCATCCCAGCTCTTTCCTTCAATCCCAATGCTCCGGGACAACCAGTTTCCTAAAGAACAGTTGCCAACTGGTTATCCCAATGCATCCAATTTTGTTACAACAAACGTTCCCTAAAATTGAATGCTAAACCTCAAGCGCATCAAATTAGAGCCACGGTGGCATCGGTGGCACACCCCAAGAAAGTTCCATTACTAGATATTTGCAAGGCTGCAACGTGGTCCTCCTTACACACATTAACGTTCCACTACTGCCTACAACAATAATCAACCTCAGATGCCCCACTTGGTTCAGCAGACTTGTCAAACCTCTAACATTGGTAAGACTGTCTATCATTATAGGGATGGATGCCCTGGACTACCACAAACAATGGCAGGACACTATCCATGGCTTGGGACACCCATACAGCATGGCTAAATCAGCCTGCTATCGATGGGAAAAAGCCAATTTACTTACCGTAAACAGTGTTACCGTAGATAGCAGATGATTTAGCCATGCGTTTCCACCCTTCTCCCTAGGCAGCTTAAAAAAAAAAAAAAAAAAGCACTTGCTACTTCATTCTATCTTGGATACAAAGAGACTGTGGAGGAGATGTCTGATTCGCGTGGGAATACACTGAGCAGCTGCACAGAGTTCAAACTCTGTGACTAACTGAGGGAAGCTACACCTATGAGGGTCGCGACATGCTCTCATACAGCATGGCTAAATCATCTGCTATCTACGGAAACACCGTTTACGTACGTTATGCAAACTTGCTTTTATTCCTATTATCCAATGTATATTCTGCTTGATTACCTTCTCTGATTATTGCAATCAGCCTTTTAGTGTTATTTGTACCAATCCCCTTTGTCTAATTATTCCTATTAGCTAATAATAAATCCCTACCTGGCACTCAGGTGTTCTAACTCAATGTGTGTGTGTGAGAGAGAGAGGAGTATTAAGGTAAGCCTTGTCAGTTACTGGTGCAAGCCCTGTCAGTCACTAATATAAGGCGAGTGATCCTAGTCTCAGTCTGAATCTGGAACACCCTTCCCTCTCATTCCCACCCCCACTGCCTCTCTGTTTCCCCTGTGGATTAAGCAGCTCTCTGCTCTCACCTCCCAGCACACAGTGGAGCTGACAGTGAGGACTTTTACTGCTGGGCTGCCAGAGATGAAGAATTTAGAGCAGCTGGGAGCTACTGCCAGTGAGGAGGGGAAACTGAGCAATGACCCCACCAGTTCTCCCTACACTTCCAGTCACAGCAGGAGAGGTGAGGAGGGGGCCTCAGGAAGGCTGCAGAGAGCTGTGCTAGCTGAGGTACCCAACCCCTGTCCTTCTCACTCCCATCTATAAACAGGAAGTGCCACAGGCGCATGAATGTTAGTGTCTAGTCAGTTCTTACCAGACACTGTAGAGGTCCATATAAAGCTGGATTGCCTGTTAAATCCAGTGGGAGCACTGAGAGGAGAGGATCACCTTGCTGGCGGCTGGAAAGAATCAGTAAGTACTGCTTGGAGACATTTTATAAACTTAAAAATATTGGGGAGAACTAAAGTATTGGGGTATATTATTTAGTGTGCTTGTGTTTTATTTTAAATAGGTAGTCAGAAAGTCAGGCAATATTGACTGGGTAAGTGAAACAGGGCATGCTAGAGAGAAAACTCCTAGATGGAATAAAAGACAGTTTTATGGAGCAATTGGCTCAGGAACCAACTAGGGAGGGAGCAATTTTAGATCTAATTCTCAGTGGAGCACAGGATCTGTATTGGGACCCTTACTTTTCAATATATTTTTCCCTATGTGCATCCTTATTTTTCCCTATATGCATCACCTTGCACTTATCCACATTAAATTTCATCTGCCATTTTGATGCCAAATTTTCCAGCCATGTCGAAGCACAATTGAGCTGTGGAATTCATTGCCAGAGAATGTGGTTAAGGAAATTAGCATAGTTAGGTTTAAAAAAGGTTTAAGACAAGCTCCTGGAGAAGAAGTCCAGAAATTATTAACCAAGTATATTTAGAGAATAGCCACTGCTTCTCACTGTGTGATAGCAGCATAGGAACTATTTACTGCTTGGGATCTTGCCAGGTATTTGTGATCTGGATTGACCACTAATGGAAGCAGGATACTGGGCTTGATGCACCCTCAGCCTCACCCAGTATGGAAATGTTTGTGTTCTTGTGTTGCCTGTCTTCCCTAGTCAGGTTTCGTTTGTGGTCTGATGGCAGGATGGCATATATTTTGTTGCTATTAGCTGCTGTTTTTTCTTTATACAGTGAGATTATAGAGCGTTTCTCCTACTCATTATATAAAGTATAAATCTGAGCTCCCAGTCTTTCCTCGTCAAGCTGATGCTCTCCTTCCAGGTATAATGTATGAATCTGAGCTCCCAGTCCCAATATACCTGAGAGTGCGGTCCCAGCTGATCCTGAATCCTGCAGCCTTGTGTGCAGCATCAGCTCCTGCTGTCAGTGCTGGGCGAGGGCAGGAGAGGGTAGCAGTCAGAGGCAAATTGATTCATTTATTAGGAATGCAGGTGGCTGGTGGGCGTGAGGATCGCCTGGTAACATGCCTACCTGGTGCGAAGGTGGCGGACCTCACGCGTCACCTAGATAGGATTTTAGACAGTGCTGGGGAGGAGCCAGCTGTCATGGTACATGTGGGCACCAACGATATAGGAAAATGTGGGAGGGAGGTTCTGGAAGCCAAATTTAGGCTCTTAGGCAGAAAGCTTAAATCCAGAACCTCCAGGGTAGCATTCTCTGAAATGCTCCCTGTTCCACGCGCAGGTCCACGGGGGCAGGCAGAGCTCTGGAGTCTCAATGTGTGGATGAGACGATGGTGCAAGGAAGAGGGATTCAGTTTTATAAGGACCTGGGGAACCTTTTGGGGAAGGGGGAGTCTTTTCCTAAAGGATGAGCTCCACCTTAATCAGGGTGGAACCAGACTGCTGGTGCTAACCTTTAAAAAGGAGATAGAGCAGCTTTTAAACTAGAACAAAGGGGAAAGCCGACAGTCGCTCAGCAGCGCATGGTTCGGAGGGAGGTATCTTCAAAGGATACTAATGAAGCATTAGAATTAGGGCATCCCAACAGAGAATAACCAATGGGATACTGCTGTACCAGGGTACAAATTATATCACAATGACAGAGAGGAGCATCTTGGTGGTGGGGTGGTGCTTTATGTACGGGATGGCATAGAGTCCAACCGGATAAAGATCCTGCATGAGGTTATTTATTTATTAGCTTTTATATATCGACATTCATGGGTACATCATGCTGGTTTACAATATAACTGAAGGAGGAAATTACAAAAGACCAGGGTGGGGGGAGAGGGAGCAGATAGGAAGAGAGAAGGGGGCGAGAGAAGAGAGGGAAAAACATGTAGAGGAGAAAAGGAACAGTACCTGATGGAAAACAACAGAAGAACATAAGTAGCATTGCAAACTATACACTCAGAAAGGGACTGTGTATAACCTTATACACTGTGGAAAAACTTATATAAATTATACACACCAAAAAGTATTATATACAATAATAAAAAAAGTATTATATACAATAGTATACATTGTCTTTAACAAGTACATACAGGAGACACTATATATGACATTACAGATTATGTGTTCAGAAAGGCAACTATAAGAAAGGACTAGCAGGGTTGCTATAGGGAATAAGTAAGGTTTAAGTTTAAAGGATAGCTGAGGGGGGCCTAAATGCACAATTGAATCTTTATGGGTAGAAATACCTTGTGTGTTTGGGAAGAGTATAGTGATAGGGGTATACTACCTTACACCAGGCCAAAATGGGGAGACAGACAGTGAAATGCTAATAGAAATTAGGGAAGCTAACCAAAGTGGTAGTGCGGTAATAATGGGAGACTTCAATTACCGCAGAACACACAAAGTGCAGATACGTGTTCAATCCTGATAGAACACTCACGAGATGTTCATAAATCAAAAGATGTTTTATTTCTTCAATATGGCAACTCCACTGGTTTATACAAGAAATAGCTTAATGGCGTCCCCCGACACGGTCCTGTGTTTCGCCGCGGGCTGCATCGGGAGGGCTCGCCACCAGGAATTCACAGGTAAAGCTGTAAAAAACAAGTAAGTATCAGGAAAACAAAGCAGGACTTACAACCGAACATGTTATAAAGGAGATACAATAAAGCATAACATACCTGACAGCTAGTGTACTTAAAAGATGACAGGGAGCGCACTACCCTTGACTACTGACAGGTATTTAAACACAGCAGAAGGCGCCAAAACCTACAGGAGAACCAACCACGTGGGTCGGGGGACCCCGTTCATTGGTTCCCGTTCCTGTAGTGCACTGCAACAGGAATGCAGACCAACCAACCCTGATAGTAAGAACTCTAGGTGAATAAAAACCATTCAATCTCCCGATTAAGCCCCTTGGGCGACACTGTGTCTAAAGTGAAAATCCAGCGTTGTTCAATACGGCCCAATTGTTCAGCATAGTTTCCACCCCGGGGTGGCCGCGGGAAGACCTCAATCACACTATATGAGAGATCTGAAAGAGTATGTGATTTTTTCACCCAATGATCAACAAGGGGTTCATTTTCTCGTGAATGGCGAATATTAGAGCAGTGCTCTATGATGCGGGTTTTGACCATGCGAGAGGTTTTCCCAACATATCAATGTGAGGATGAATCATCACAAAGAATCATCACGCCACGACTCGACCATCGGAGTCCCACAAGGTTCCTCTTTATCCCCTATACTCTTTAATATTTACCTCCTACCACTATGCCAACTACTTTCCAACCTCAATTTAATACACTTTCTCTATGCAGACGACATCCAGATCCTGATCCCCATCAAAGAATCATACTCTAAAACCCTCGAATACTGGGAATCCTGTCACCTAGAAATCAAAAGCCTCCTCAACAGCCTAAATCTGGTACTAAACTCCTCCAAAACTGAAGTATTACTCATAACTCCTGATAACAATCTCACAGCTTGTCTTCCAACCAACCCACAAACCACTCATGTAAGGGATCTAGGTGTGCTAATCGACAATAAACTGAACTTCAAGGCCCACATCAATAAAACTACCAAAGACTGCTTCTATAAACTGCAAGTCTTAAAAAGGATAAGGCCACTCTTCCACACCAAAGACTTCAGAACCATCCTCCAAGCCCTCATTTTCTCTAAATTAGACTACTGCAACTCTACTTTACTTGGCCTCCCTTCCTCACATACAAAACCGCTCCAAATGGTCCAAAACGCAGCAGCCTGTCTACTAACAAACACCAGGAAAAGAGACCACAACTCCCCAGTCCTAAAAGACCTCCACTGGTTACCAATTCATTTCAGAGTCATTTACAAATCCATCACCTTGATATACAAAATAATTCACCAACATACCATAATCGACCTACAAATTCCTCTCCGTTTACACAAATCCACAAGACCGACCAGGGAAGCCTACAAAGGATGCCTACTTGTTCCACCCACCAAAACCACTAGTCACAGCACCTTAAGAGACCGAGCCCTTTCCACAGCAGGCCCACCGTTATGGAACTCCATCCCCCCAGATCTCAGAAATGAACCATGCCTCTTAACCTTCAGGAAAAGACTCAAGACATGGCTTTTCAGGCAAGCCTTCCCGAACTCCACCTAACACGCACCATCAATAAAGTCTCTGCACAGAAGCTGTATATATTGGACTCCATATTTATATTGTACATTTGTATATAATTAACCTTCTCTATCTCTCTTTATTTCTTACAACCCCAGTTCATTAGCCCCTGTTAATTGTAACTGCATCTCTTCTTCACGTTTATTATGTTTTTGGTTGTACTCTTCGCACCCCTGTTTTTTGTAAACCGACATGATGTGAACGATTTCATGAATGCCGGTATAAAAAAAACTTAAATAAATAAATAAACAAATATCAGAGGGCAAGGACAAGTAATAACATAAATAACTCCTGACGTGGTACAGTCTGAGTGGGAACGTAACTGAAAAGTTTTTTTGGGTGACTGGATGGGTAAAAAAGGTAGAAGATGACGTATGAGGGCACATAGTGCAGCGACCACACGGGTGATGGCCAAGCACACTACCAGGATCCCGTGACACTGGAAAGTCCGTATGGATAAGCTTATCACGTAAGTTCTTCCCCCTACGGAAGGTGAAACGGAGGGGACCAGGAAACAAGGTATTTAAAGACAGAGCCTCCCAATGTCTACGGATCATGGCAGTGATTGGGTGACTTAGAGTAGAGAAAGGTAAAATGCAGTTCGTAACAATTACCCCAATATTGACTGGGTATATGTATCATTGGTACATGCTAGAAATATAAAGTTCCTGGATGGAATAAATGACAGCTTTATGGAGCAATTGGTTCAGGAATCAATCAGAGAGGGAGCAATTTTAAATCTACCTTAATTCTCAATGGAGTGCAGGATTTGGTGAGAGAGGTAACGATGGTGGGACTGCTTGGCAATAGTGATCATAATATGATCAAATTTAAATTGAGTGGAAGGGGAAGAGTATGTACATCCACTGTTCTAGCGCTAAACTTTCAAAAGGGAAATGTTGATAAAATGAGAAAAATAGAAAAAACTGAAAGGTGCAGCTGCAAAGATAAAAAGTATGCAAGAGGTGAAGATTTGTTAAAAAAAATACCATCCTAGAAGCACAGTCCAGATGTATTCCATTAATTAAGAATACATCTTAATCCCCACATCTCTTATCGGTATTTAGTATTTATTATCGTATTATCCCCCTCTTCATTTCCAATTCCTAGTTGTAACCCCTTGTTTTATTGTAACTTTATACTTCCTCTAATTACGGTCTCATGTTAATTGTTATTGTTAAGATCTTTGTTCTTTGTAAACCGAGTTGATTTGATTTAAATCAAGAAAGTCGGTATAAAAAAGCTCTAAATAAATAATTAATTAAGAAAGGTGGAAGGAAGGCAAAACGATCACCGTCATGGTTAAGAGGTGAGGTGAAAGAAGATATTTTAGCCAAAAGATCTTCATTCAAAAATTGGAAGAAGGATCCAGCAGAAGAAAATAGGATAAAGCATAAGCATTGGCAAGTTAAATGTAAGACCTTGATAAGAGAGAATTTGAAAAGAAGTTGGCCATAGAGAAATCTCACAATAAAAACATTTTAAAAGATATCAGAAGTAGAAAGCCTGCGAGGGAGTCAGTTGGACCGTTGGATGATTGAGGGGTTAAAGGGGCACTTAGAGAAGATAAAGCCATCACGGAAAGATTAAATGATTTCTTTGCTTTGGTGTTCACTGAAGAGGATGCTGGGGAGATATCTGTTCCGGAGAAGGTTTTCATGGGTAATGATTCAGATGAACTGAACCAAATCACTGTGAACCTGGAAGATGTGGTAGACCTGATTGACAAACTAAAGAACAGTAAATCTCCTGGACTGGATGGTATATACACCAGCGTTCTGAAAGAACTGAAAATTCAAATTTCAGACTTATTTCAATTTGTAACCAATCATTAAAATCATCTGATGTACCTGAAGATTGGAAGATGGCCAATGTAACACCTATATTTAAAAAGGGCTCTGGGGGTGATCCGGGAAACTATAGACAGGTGAGCCTGAATTCAGGGCCGGGAAAAATCATAGAAACTATTATAAAGAATAAAATCACAAAACACTTTGATAGCCATGGTTTAATGGGACACAGTCAGCATGGATTTACCCAAGGGAAGTCTTGCCTCACAAATCTATGGTTTTTTGAAGGACTGAATAAACATGCGGACAAAGGTGAACCGGTAGATGATGTATATTTTGATTTTCAGAAGACGTTCGATAAAGTCCTGCATGAAAGGTTTCTAAGAAAACTAAAAAGTCATGGGATAGGAGGCGTTGTCCTTTTGTGGATTCTAAGCTTGTTAAAAGACAGGACACAGAGAGTAGGATTAAAGGATCAGTTTTCACAGAGGAAAAAGGTAAATAGTGGAGTGCCTCAGGGATCTGTACTTGGACCGATGCTATTTAATATATGTACAAATGATCTGGAAAGGGTACCATGAGTGAGGTGCACAAAAGCGCCCAATTTTAAGTGGACGTGCCCCTGTGCGCGCAATTTCTCCACTTACGCAGCAGATGTGCACTGACGCCATTGTCAGTTTTCCCATTTCACCCAGTTAAGAGAGAGGTCTTCCAAACCCCCCTTCCTTCCCCTGTACACCCCAGCCATTAAAACCCTGCTGTTCTGCCCCGGTTTTTTTTCTCTTATCACTTATGCATCATCCATAGCAGAGGTAAAGTTATGAACGGGGAACCCTGGTGCGCGAGAGATTGCTAAGTATTTAAGCGCATAATTACAGGTTGAAAATCCCGGAACGCCCATGCCCCACCCCTTCTTCAGAAGTTCTGAGATGTGCGGGCAGCGGCATTTACGAGCCTTCCAAAATCTGCTCGGTGCGCGCCGGCCCGACCTATTCATGCATCCCCTGACTGGTGCGCACGTCGGGCTTTTAAAATGCACCTTTAAGAGTTTTCAATATTCTAAGTGTAAGCTAGGGCTCACTAATGTTGCTATTACAGGTGGTAGTACAATATAGAAATAGAACTGTATTTCTTTATTCTTTTATATTTTAATTTCTGGTAAAGAAATCTCTAGCTGTAGTAGGCTGAGTTACAAAACCCAACCAGCTCCCCTTTTCTTCCCTCCCCCACTTCTGGCTGAGAAACACTTAACTACACAGCATGATCGTTACAGACAAGGAAAGGAATGTGTAAGGATGTATCTCCTCCCACATCCCTCCCTGCACCTGATTCTAACAAAGACTTTCCCATAAGCAAATGTACAACAGTAAGTTGTATTCGCTTTGTGCGCCTGCCTACTTCTGTCACACCCGGGCTTGCAAGTTCATAAAAATAAAGTAAAAGAAATTCTTTCACCAATCCTTTGTGTTCCCCATATTTTCTGAGAAGGTGCAATAACACTTCTTACATAAGGGACCCTACAGCCTTGCAGCCCTTTGCCCCCCAGATAACTCCACACTCAGGGTCCCTCCCCTGTTGATAATTAAATTATTCATTCATTATCACCTCCCCCCACCAATATCTCAGGACAGGGACTTTTAAATGTAAGACTTTGGTCAGAATACATAATCATAATGTAAATGTGTGAGAAATCCTGTCGGCTTTTGCTGAAATGTGCCACCTGGGGTTTGCTTTTGCCGGGTGTGACACAACCCACGAGAGGTCAAGGCGTTCTCAGTGCTTATTTACGGCGTCACAGAACATTTAGGCATTGCCGGGCTCCAGGCTGCTTCCCTTCTTCACTCGCACCTCTGTAGGAAGGAGCAGGCACCTCCTGTGCTTCCCAGGCCAGTGCAGAAAGCCTGGAACCACGGTTCCCGGGCTTAAGGTGGACTGGGTTCAGAGAGCTAAGCCCTGGGCTAGTCAGTGGTTGCCAGCTTTTCTACAGAGCAAGGCTGGGCACTTTAGGATGAGATGCCTCCCCTTAGGTGCATAAATGTACAGATATTTGCCTTTGAATCTGCCTCCTCTCTTGCTCTGTTCCCTGTACCTCCACTGCCTCTCTTTCCTCTCCCCTGCTTCCTTTTATCTCTGTGTCTTTTCTCTGTCCTCTGTGCCCTTCTGTCTCTGCATTCATGCATCAGCCTGCATAGGCCAGAAGAAGGGAGAGGTGGGTTTGCATTAATCCACATGGCCTGGAAGGAAGAGCCCTGCATGCATCAGCCTGCGTAGGCCAGAAGAAGGGAGAGGTGGGTTTGCATTAATCCACATGGACTGGAAGGAAGAGCCCTGCATGCATCAGCCTGCGTAGGTCAGAAGAAGGGAGAGGTGGGTTTGCATTAATCCACATGGCCTGGAAGGAAGAGCCCTGCATGCATCAGCCTGCATAGGTCAGAAGAAGGGAGAGGTGGGTTTGCATTAACCCACATGGACTGGAAGTAAGAGACCTGCATGCATCAGCCTGCATAGGTCAGAAGAAGGGAGAGGTGTGTTTGCATTAATCCTCATGGACTGGAAGGAAGTGGCCTGCATGCATCAGCCTGCATAGGTCAGAAGAAGGGAGAGGTGAGTTTGCATTCATCCACATGGACTGGAAGGAAGAGCCCTGCATGCATCAGCCTGCATAGGTCAGAAGAAGGGAGAGGTGTGTTTGCATTAATCCACATGGACTGGAAGGAAGAGCCCTGCATGCATCAGCCTGCATAGGTCAGAAGAAGGGAGAGGTGGGTTTGCATTAATCCACATGGCCTGGAAGGAAGAGCCCTGCATGCATCAGGCTGCATAGGTCAGAAGAAGGGAGAGGTGGGTTTGCATTAATCCACATGGCCTGGAAGGAAGAGCCCTGCATGCATCAGGCTGCAGAGGTCAGAAGAAGGGAGAGGTGCGTTTGCATTAATCCACATGGCCTGGAAGGAAGAGCCCTGCATGCTTCAGCCTGCATAGGTCAGAAGAAGGGAGAGGTGTGTTTGCATTAATCCACATGAACTGGAAGGAAGAGCCCCTGCATGCACATCAGCCTGCATAGGTCAGAAGAAGGGAGAGGTGGGTTTGCATTAATCCACATGGCCTGGAAGGAAGAGCCCTGCATGCATCAGGCTGCATAGGTCAGAAGAAGGGAGAGGTGTGTTTGCATTAACCCACATGGACTGGAAGGAAGAGCCCTGCATGCATCAGCCTGCATAGGCCAGAAGAAGGGAGAGGTGCGTTTGCATTAATCCACATGGACTGGAAGGAAGAGCCCTGCATGCATCAGCCTGCAGAGGTCAGAAGAAGGGAGAGGTGGGTTTGCATTAATCCACATGGACTGGAAGGAAGAGCCCTGCATGCATCAGCCTGCATAGGCCAGAAGAAGGGAGAGGTGTGTTTGCATTAATCCACATGGACTGGAAGGAAGAGCCCTGCATGCATCAGCCTGCATAGGTCAGAAGAAGGGAGAGGTGCGTTTGCATTAACCCACATGGACTGGAAGGAAGGACCCTGCATGCTTCAGCCTGCATAGCTCAGAAGAAGGGAGAGGTGTGTTTGCATTAACCCACATGGACTGGAAGGAAGAGGCCTGCATGCATCAGCCTGCTTAGGTCAGAAGAAGGGAGAGGTGTGTTTGCATTAATCCTCATGGACTGGAAGGAAGAGCCCTGCATGCATCAGCCTGCATAGGCCAGAAGAAGGGAGAGGTGCGTTTGCATTAACCCACATGGACTGGAAGGAAGAGCCCTGCATGCATCAGCCTGCAGAGGTCAGAAGAAGGGAGAGGTGGGTTTGCATTAATCCACATGGCCTGGAAGGAAGAGCCCTGCATGCTTCAGCCTGCATAGGTCAGAAGAAGGGAGAGGTGTGTTTGCATTAATCCACATGGACTGGAAGGAAGAGCCCTGCATGCATCAGCCTGCATAGGTCAGAAGAAGGGAGAGGTGGGTTTGCATTAATCCACATGGCCTGGAAGGAAGAGCCCTGCATGCATCAGGCTGCATAGGTCAGAAGAAGGGAGAGGTGGGTTTGCATTAATCCACATGGCCTGGAAGGAAGAGCCCTGCATGCATCAGGCTGCAGAGGTCAGAAGAAGGGAGAGGTGCGTTTGCATTAATCCACATGGCCTGGAAGGAAGAGCCCTGCGTGCTTCAGCCTGCATAGGTCAGAAGAAGGGAGAGGTGTGTTTGCATTAACCCACATGGACTGGAAGGAAGAGCCCTGCATGCATCAGCCTGCATAGGCCAGAAGAAGGGAGAGGTGCGTTTGCATTAATCCACATGGACTGGAAGGAAGAGCCCTGCATGCATCAGCCTGCAGAGGTCAGAAGAAGGGAGAGGTGGGTTTGCATTAATCCACATGGACTGGAAGGAAGAGCCCTGCATGCATCAGCCTGCATAGGCCAGAAGAAGGGAGAGGTGTGTTTGCATTAATCCACATGGACTGGAAGGAAGAGCCCTGCATGCATCAGCCTGCATAGGTCAGAAGAAGGGAGAGGTGCGTTTGCATTAACCCACATGGACTGGAAGGAAGGACCCTGCATGCATCAGCCTGCATAGGTCAGAAGAAGGGAGAGGTGCGTTTGCATTAACCCATATGGTCTGGAAGGAAGAGCCCTGCATGTGGCTGCCTTCCCAACAGCTGACACAGAGGAGGAGAGCTGCAGGAACATCAGATTAATTGGGGTGGGGAGAGGAGGAGGAGAGTGCTGGGGTCAGGAAGGAAAGGGAGGGTGATGGTGGTTTCCAGTAATACAATCCAACAGGTGTGTTGCAAAATCAGTTGCAAAGGTCCCTGTAAAACAAACCAGAAAAAAAACAATTTAAACAGGAAAAGTTCAATAATTCCAAAATGCCAAATCTTTACTGAAATGTCAGTCCCCCGTCACGGACCGTGTTTCACAAAGGCTGCATCGGGAGGGACCAGTTACATGTGGTAAAATAAAGCGGCATTACCTGCCCATCCTTCCACACTTCGTTGTGGGTTTCCAGTAATAAACTTCCCGGACCATGACAGTGAGAGCAGAGGGCTGAACGCCAGCATTCAGATCCCATTTCTCCCTCTGATGCTTCGTGACCTTAGGCTCGATACTTATCCTGCCACTGTCTCAGGTACAAACTTAGGGGTGAATTTACTCATCTGCGTTTGGCATTTATTTATCAGGCAATAAATGCCTAACATTGCAATATCATGGGATAATTTTCATGCATTATTTAAACAACGCGGCTAAATTTTATGCTAATAAAATTACATGACTTGCCTCAAAAAAATGCAAGGCATATTATTTTATTGAATGTTAACATTTCCTCATATTTAAACCACCACCGGAGTGCATAGAAAAATACTGCATAGGTTACTAACTGACCCTCTTAGATTGTAAGCCCTCCAGAGCTGGGAACTAACTACAGTTCCAGATGTTTACTTATAAGCTTTTCAGGTCCCTTCTGAGCTGAAATCCATCCCCAACAGACAGGGAAAGTTCTCAATCATACAGGAATAGGCAAGGAGTGATAAGAACTGGAGCAGAGTCTCCTCTGTCACAGAACAGAACCCCCAGAACTGCAGCAATGCAGAAACACAAACCCAGGATCCAGATCCAGAGATTACCAGGAGACCAGAACCACAGCAGCACCTCCAGTGACATCGCATCAGCACAGGGCACATCAGAAACCCAGAAACATCCCCTATACAGGTTTCCAGGAAACAGGAATCACAGCACAACCTCCTCCAATACAGGATCAGTACAAAGCACACCAGAGATCCAACAGGATCCACTGCAGAGGAGAACAAGAGGACACAGGGACGCAGAACTGAATGACAAAAACAATGCTGAGCGTCCTGTATGAGAAACTCTCATAAACCAGAAGTAGAAACCACAATAAATTGGTCTGTATCAAATCCATTCCTAAACATCTATACATCCTGCTCCTATTCCCAATACATGCGTGTGAGATGCTTGTATTCACAGCCTAAGTCACTAGAAATTGTATCGCATGTAACTTGCCACAGCATAATTAGATCGTATAATAAAGTAATAGCACCTCTGAAATGAAATCTTTCTCTGTCAGTAGCTGGAACATCCAGGGTCTGACATCCTCAATCCTTGGAGATGAAAGCAGAGACCCTGAATTCATTGGTAATGTGATAAACCCATGACCTGGTCATACTGCAGGAAACCTGGGCAGGCAAACTCAGCCGCTCACTGCCCCACAGGTTTCAGAGAACAGTGAATTCCTGCTACAGGAAAGAATAAACCAGGGCAGATCTCGGGGGGACGGGTGGGATTTCATAATTTGGTACAGAGAGGAGACAGAAGAATGTATTACACCTATTAAATAAGGTGAATCACGCTCGTGGGTTAAAATATCAGAAGATCGACTCCAGCTGCTACAAGATACTTATCCCTCTGCCTTTTATGCACCCCACCTCTGATTCTCCCTATTTGTTTTTAATAAACATTTTGATTGGTGTTCTTCAGAGATCACACATATAACTTGAGCAATAAACATATAGCAGAACAGCCGTTTGTTAAACATACCAGTACATTACATTACCCCTTCCCTATGGACATCACAACGTTAGATCTTACTGGGTTACAAAACAGAGAGACAGGTAAAGCAGAAAGAGAGTGTGGAGAAGACAAATTGTCAGTCCCTGCTTTCCAACCCAAATAGATAACATATACCATGAACATCCCTGTGCCATGCTTCCTAGAAACGAGGTGGGAAGCCCTAAACATGCTTAGATAAGGCTCCCAAACTGAATGGAAGCGGCTCGAGATGTGATGCTTCGCCGCTCTTAATTTGTTCATAGTACAAACATTGTCAAGTCTCATCCAAACACTTGCCAAACTTGGGCTGGAGGTCTGAAGCTTAGCTGCTGTGCACGCCTGTGTAATGAAAGGATGGGAGTTAGACTGATTACCAGGTCTCCAGCTGTTTAAAAGCGCCATATCCATCTGTAAATGCACAGGTTCAGATAATATATCGGAGAGAGTAACTTCGATCTGTTCCCACAATGGGGATATGCCCTCTCCTGTCCACCACATGTCTGAAGCCCCTCCAGCACCTCCCATCAAACCTGGGCGACATTTTCATTAGTCTATCAGGGGATAAACACCGTCTGTAAAGTAGTTTGTAGCTATTTTCAACCAACAAGGAGGAAATAGAAGTTTTGCCTGTCTGTTCATAGACATCCAGCCAATCGTCAGAAGAGATTTCTCTAGCAAGGCCCCTGTCCCAGGCACGAATGTGGGTTGGTGTAGCCTTAACTCTCACATTCTGTTGGAATCAGGTTTTTCTTATTTGTGACAGTGAGGGTAGAGGTATCAGGGGATGATTTATAAATATTTTGAAACAAATCCCTTAGCTCATAGCCATGCTGTATGCTTTTCATTCAGGCTGCACGGTGAGGGTGTGCCTTGAACTGGATAGGACAGGTTTTACTTTTTCTTCTCTCTCTCTTCTAGTACCTTCCATCCACTGGCTCCTCCCCTATAGAGACAGGTTTGTACAATGGACTAGACTGGATAGGTAAATCCAATCTTTGAACCCCCACAGCAGATTCACCAAGCTAAGTTCCTCTTAGATTAAAGAGCCACCCTTCTATATTTCTTATTGGAAATAACAGATTCTACATGCAAGCAAAGGAAAAAGTAAAATAATTCCAATAGATCAAGGAATCAACAATACAGACAGATATAACAAGCAAGCTATAAGCAACAGAGAGCTATAAATACATTTCAGCTGGAGAGATCTGGTTTACAGGAAATAAAGCCTTTGCAATGTTAGAGCCATTGTCAGTGACAGAGAGCTCTGCATTAGGACTTGTGGCTCTCTGATCACCTTCCAGCCCTCCAGCATTTCTAGAATGGCTTCCCCACCCCAATCCCCCAAAAGGACAAAATTCTGCAGTGGGAAGGGCCCTCCCTTCTACTTCCCATTCAGATTCAGGGAGCGTCACTGTCCTGGCAATTTTACATCTGTTAGCAAAGTAATAGAGAGAGCGATTTCAATAACAGAGAACAGGAAAAGAAGGGGACAAATTACAGAATGATCCTCAGTCAAGTTCAGGTACAGATTATGAGAAGTTCGATAACAAGGGCAAGTCTCCAGTTCTGGTGCTGGACCATATTATCCTTGGTCAGGTTTCTTTTCAGGCCTGGTGGCAGGATACCACAGATTGTGATCTGTTTCTCCTCTTTACCCTGGGATTATAGCAGAGCCGTAGCGTGGCTATGGCTTCAGCCATGGGTATTGCTACCTGAAGGGCCCCATAGTACTGCCGGTGATATCACTCTGAGGAGGAGCAACACCGCGGCCCTGACAGAATCACCGGCGGGATCTGAGGAGGAGGAGCAGTGCCGTGACCCTGCTGGAATTGCCGGCGGGGCCTTAGGAGAAGAGGATTGGCATGACCTGCTCTGCAGGAAGGAGCTCTAGGCCTGAGCTGAGTCAACCCCTAGAAGAAGTCCTGATGGCTGTGAGGGATGAAGGAGACTGCTGCTGTTATTTCTGTTGTGACAGTCGGTCTACGACAGCTTTGCTCTGCCTACCTCTCACTTCTTGCGGCTCCTCCCGCTCACCTCGGACTAATGGCCTCTGCGGCGTCTGTCTGACGTCCTCTCTGGTGTCCCCAGACTGGCTTTGGTGCTGCCTCACGCCATGCTCCTCCAAGGTCCTTAGGGCGGCGTGCGCATCTTTATTCTCACGTTGGCGCGAACCTCAGGGGCATCCCCCTGATTTGACATCATGCTTTCCGGATATTTAAGCCTACAGTATTTGCTAGCTCATCGAGTTAGCAACGGATACCTTATGGATGGGATTCGCTCTCCGTACCGAAGCTACTCTGCCACTCCAACGCTTCTGGAACACCCTTCAGGGTTACTAACGGGGTACCCGCTCCTCGGGGGCCTCTTCTGCTTCTTCAGGTGCCATCAGGAAACCGGTACTCGCTCCTCAAGGGCCCATGTTCCCTGAGTTGCTGCCTGCATCTTCAAACCCTTCTACTTGGAAGACTTCACTAACAGTTTCCATCAGTGAGTACAGCTACCATCTATCCCACAGAACTGCTTCACTTGAACCAGGTACTCACTCCTCGAGGGCCTGCCCTCTGTTCCAGTGCCAGACCTCTCGTTTAGTGGAAACTCTGTTACTGCTACGTGAGTACAATACAACTGAATCTTTCTGCTCTAAGGGATCAGGTACTCGCTCCTCAAGGGCTTGCTCTCCCTGTCTTGGATCTTCTCCTAATTCCACCTGGGACTCTGAATGCTTATCATTGTGTACTCATAACTCTCAGTCTCTTTCCACTACAGAACAGCCTTACAGAGGATTCGCTGTTCCAGCGTTCTGTGGGAGACGTGCCCAGCTGGGCTTCACATCTACTATTCACTACTGCCACATCTGGTGGCTTTCAAGACTGTTTAATAAAAGAGTCAAATCTGTGTTTGTGTGTCCAGAGTCTAGCCTGACATCGTGGTCCCTCACGGGTCTGCCCCCCTGTGGTCCCTCACGGGTCTGCTGCCACAGCGTCCAAGGATCCACCCAAACACCACTAACCATAACATTTCAAGGGGCGGGAGGGAGTTAGATTGTGTGTGTGTGCGTGCGTGTATGTGTGTGTGAAAATGACAACATATGTGCATGTCTGAGAGTGTGGGAGAATGAGACAGGATCTGCTTATGTGTATGTGTGAGCATGTATGAAAGAATGAGAGATTGTGTTTGTGCATGCATGCGTGTATGTGTGTGTTGTGTATGTGTGAGAGATCATGTGCATGTGAGAGCATGTGTGTGTGAGAGAGCATAAAATTTATGTGCAACAAACCACCTTCCTCTCTTCCTGCTAAATCATGACAATCTCAGGGATCTGGAAATCAAACGTTCATAGATACGGAAAGCAGGGTTTGCTTGTTTTTTTTAAATCCTTGTGTGTTTTAATTATTGTGTGTTATTTAATGTGTCTCTTTTGAAATATTTTATTGGTGTTTGGAAAATGTTCATATGAGTTTTAATTATTACGTATTTTTCTATTTGTTAGCTGTTATGAATTACATTCTTTATTCATGTATTTTTATTGCTATGAATTAAATTTATATTTCATGATTTTATTAAGAATATAAGATATGCCATACTGGGTCAGACCAAGGGTCCATCAAGCTCAGTATCCTGTTTCCAACAATGGCCAATCCAAGCCACAAGTACCTGGCAAGTACCCAAACACTAGATAAATCACAAGCTGCTATTGCTTATTAATTACCGTAATAAGTTTATGGATTTTTCCTCTAGGATCTTATCCAAACCTTTTTTAAACCCAGTTACACTAATTGTTGTAACCACATCCTCTGGCAATGAATTCCAGAGCTTAACTATGCACTGAGAGAAAAAGAATTTTCTTTGATTTGTTTTAAATGAGCTATTTGCTGACTTCATGGAGTGCCCCCTGGTCATTCTATTATCTGAGAGAGTAAATAACCGATTTACATTAACTTGTTCAAGTCCTTTCATGATTTTGTAGACTTCTATCATATGCCCCGTCAGTCGTATCTTCTCTAAGCTGAATAGCCCTAACTTCTTTAGCCTTTCCTCACAGGGCAGCTTTTCAATGCCCCTTACCATTTTGGTCACCTTTCTCTGCACCTTTTGAGATGCAGTGACCATTGTTGCATTGCATACAGAGTCTGGCTTCTTGCGATTTCCAGTTCAGTTCTTGTCTGCAATTTTCCATTTATATTTTATGGTCTGTTTAGCCTGTATTTGGTGAGGGTCTGTCTGTATTCTGCATGTGTGATGAGGAGGGGTATTCTGCTAATGTACAGTTTCTGTAAAGAGATCTTGTTAGCGGCATCGGCCGCGGCAGTCCGGGACCGGGTGTCATGGCCGCCGGCCGCGGCCAACCGCAACTGAGGCAAGGCCAACGGGCGCAGCATAACTAACTCACCCGGATCGCCGGGTAGGGTTGAGGGTGCCTGCGGGGGCAGGCAGCCCTGCTTCTTTCTTTCTCGGCTGCTGCCATCGCTGATTCGGCAGCGTGGCTCCGCGGCGACCAGGCTCCTCCTCCTCTGCTCTTAGAGCCGTGCGCACGGTTGAAGGAAATCCTTAAAGGAGCCATGACAAGAAGTGTCATGGCTCCCCCTGAAGCTCCTCCCCTGGCTTCCTGTACTTAAGGCAAGGGCTGAGCATTCAGTCCTTGCCTTGGTATTAAGGTTCCTGCCTGAGTGTGTTTCTGGCTCCTGGTTCTTCGTTCTTCGCTCCGCTCTTCTCCCCTGCTCCGTGGATTGATTCTTGGCTTCTGACCTCTGGACTGGTGGACGTGTCTTCTCCTGGCTTGACCTTGGTACGGCGTTGGACCTTCTTCTGGCTCGACCCCGGAACGGCTCTGGACCCTTCTCCTGCTTTGACTCTGGAATGGATTCGGATCCCGCTGGTATATTGATTCTCGGACCGGCCTTGGACTCTTCTTCGACTCCGTCCTCAGACTGACTCGACCTGCTGGAGGCGCCAGCCATCTGGAACCCACGACCTGCAGGAGGCGCCTGCATCCAGACCTTCTACAGTCTTCAGAGGAGTCGCCTAAGTCCCAGCGGCCGGACCCCTACGGGCTCCTCCTGGGGGGGTTGCGTGCTTCCAGGGTGAAGTCTTCTAGCAAGTCTCTTCAGTCCAAGAGGCCTTGCCCTTCGACGGTAGTCATCTACTTCGAAATAAGGGTCCACTGTCATAACAGATCTATAGCAGCTTGGCTTGTTCAGTTTTCCTATTAGGGGATGTTTGTTTTTTTAGGGCTTGTTGTAATGTTTGCATTCTTACCTTTTCATAGGTAGGGTTCTTGGTGTTTGAGTGCTGGTAGTTGCGCTGTTCTGATATAGAAAGTGGATTGTATTGTAATTCTGTTTTCTTGTGACTTTCAAAGGGCCAAGCCCATGCCCATGCAGGCCTAATATTGAAGGAGTTCAATTTCGTGAACCTCTGAAGAATGAAACAACTGAAAGTCTTTCGACTAACCATGCCAGCAGTGAAACGCACAGCCATTTTGGACGTACTAATGTTTGCAACGCAAATGACACATAATGCGTAGTGACGCAGTTGCACACTAACATTTAGCGTAACGTAACTCCATTTTGGAATAATAATTTGTATTGTATTAATACGAACGCCGCTGTAAAATGTCTAACACGTCAATTAAATGACGAAACAATAGTCTGATCATAAGCTACATCTACTAGAGGACCACGCTAGCTAATGCTTGTTCAGCAGTTTGTGAATTGTTTGTTCAGCAAAAACCAGAACGCATGTGTGAAAGATAAGAGTTGTAAAGTGCATAAAAGTTTGCTCCTAAGGGGGCGTGGCATGCAGTTGTACTAAGCCTTTGTCTTAGCTGCATCTTGCTGGCAATAAAAGTCTATCTTTACGGATCAGTTGTCTGGGCCTCCTTACTGACTTTTGGGTACGGTTACATTTGGCGAGCCAGCCAGGAGGTACCGGGGACGCTATTTTAGCCCCCCAGTTGGTCCGGTAGTTTGGTGGCGGAGCGATCCCCCAGACGTACCTGGTGAGTGGCCACCGCTGAGTTCAGCGATCAGGTTTCTGAGGGGAGCGTTCCACAGAAATTCTATTGAGACCTCTGGGCTGGTGATCCGGGAAGAAGGCTTTCGTGACGATCGGAAGACCCCTGCAGGCGAGTATTATGGGAATGGTGGGAGAAGTGAATAGCTTCTTTAAACTACAAGTTTTAAAGAAAATAAAGCCACTCCTACGCTACAGAGATTTCCGCACAGTACTCCAAGCCATCATTCTCCCGAAACTAGACTATTGCAATTCACTTCTGCTGGGACTCCCCGCATGCTCTACCAAACCCCTCCAGATGGTCCTAAATGCCACAGCAAGAATTCTCACCAACGCAAAAAAAAAAAGACCACATCACCCCAATCCTCCAGCACCTCCACTGGCTTCCCATTAAATACAGGATACAGTTCAAAAGCAGCATGATGATTCATAAGGCCCTTCATAACATATCCCCACTCAACTTAACCTTCAAGCTGCAACTTCATATTTCGAATAAGCCAACTAGAAGAGCATATCAAAACAGACTGATTACCCAGCCAGCTAAATCCTCCCTGAGAAAACGCGCTCTATCAACTGCAGGCCCATCTCTCTGGAATTCCCTACCACCAGACCTCCGCCTTGAGCCGTGCCACATTACCTTTAAAGCGAAACTCAAGACTTGGCTCTTCCTGCAAGCATTCCCAGAGAGCTAAGAACTAGAATATTTAACACCCCAGTCCTTGGTTTTAATGTATTGTTCTCTGCCTTATTTAGACAAGATTATCAATTGCCTTATTTATATGCTAAAAGTTGAACTCAGTTTTGTTCTTTTTCTATTTATTTAGATTAAGTGTTCTGATTTGTTCCAAGATTTGTTCCATGTAAACTGCCCCCAGCAGTTTTGTTCTTTTACTATTTATTTAGATCAAGTGTTCTGATTTGTTCCTTGTAAACTGCCCCCGGCAGTAGTTCTTACTGTTATCTGTAAACCGGAGTGATATGTATTGTATACAGGAACTCCCGGTATATAAAAACTATAAATAAAATAAAAAAATAAATAAATAAAGAGTAACAAATAACCGGTCCATCCCCAAGCGGACCGAGGGGGCTTTGATCACACCCCGCGCAGTGTTTTAGTAGGAACTCTGTTCCGAAAGCCACGCGCATAAAAAGAAAATTATAAGTGAAGTGTACAATAGCAGGAATAGGTTTCTCGTTGTGTGAAAGAGAGTGAATGGCCTCGCAGTTCTAGACCGGGCGACCGCGTTCTAGTCGAGGCGATTGTGACCCTTTTGTGTCTGGCGGATACGGACCCCTTACCTATCCGTCTTCCCTTCCCTCCTTTGTCTGTGATTCTTTCCTAATGGGAGGGGGCTATTCAACTCCACTAAAAGTCATGACGGAGCACTATAGTGAAGTGTTCGACAGACGTAAATGTACGAAACCCGGAATGATTCAGCGATGCACCCATAGGTGGCCCAGTTTGTGTGTAAATTGGCCTCCGGCAGGAACTTTCAATTTCCAAATGGCCACAAGGGTCCTGAATATAGTTATGCAAGAAGGGAATCCGGGTTGCCCTGAGGATAAGCCGTACATAACTGCTTGGATTGCAGTCATTGAGAATCCTCCGTCATGGGCAAAGAAGTTAGTGGAGGGAGCCGCCCTCGTAATGGTGGCGCAGGTGAACAAGATGGGAGACCGGAAGTCTCCAAGCCGGAAGAGAAAGGGAAGGGCGGCCATCTTGGGAATCAAGGATCATGCGTCATCTGTGGCGGCCATGTTTGTAGTGCAAGGGAATTCACAGACTCAAGAAAAAAAAATTAAACCCCTGCCGCCCGCAGTGCTGTCCGATGCGGAACATCTCTTGCCGCCACTGTATGCCCCTAGCTGCCCTCAATTGTATAATGCGCCACCAGGTCCCTCAGCCCCCCCAATGCACAAGCCGATCCTAGCATAGTACCGATTCCCGAAGCACGGCTTGAAGCTGCTGCAGCAAAAGTTGAAGACGGCGGCGAGTCGTCCGTGGCAGGCGGCACTCGCAGTAAAACCCAAGCCGCAAGTTTGCAACTACCAATTAGGGAAACGACCACTGTAGTTCCCGTGGTTCCGACTGAAGAAAACGAATACCATACTACGCAAACAATAAAGTTATTTACCTACATACCTTTTACTTCCAGTGATCTCTTTAACTGGAAGCAGCTTGGCCCCTCTTACGCTGATAAACCAGATCAGATGATAGATTTTCTACGAGGAATTTTTGCAGCCCATAACCCCAACTGGGCTGACATTCGGCATCTAGCCTCCATCCTTTTTACCACCGAAGAGCGCCGACAAATACAATTAAATTTGGAGGAGGCAGCTCGGCTAGGAGCTGGGTCAGATGGTAATCCAGATGAATCAGTGAGAGAACAAGCCCTGGTTGCCGATCCCAACTGGGATTTCCAGACCGCAGCAGGGCGCGAGCGCATCGCTGTGTATCAAACCGCTTTTCTTGAAGCTTTAAAGAAAGGAAAGAAGAAAGTTGTGAACATGGGAAAAATCCAAGACGTGGTGCAGAGGAGAGATGAGACCCCCGGAATCTTCTTGGAGCGGTTGATGGACGCATATCGGCAATATAGTCCATTTGATCCAGAGGACTCCAAAAATCAGTCCATCATAGTGATGAGCTTCGTCGGACAATCCTGCCCCGATATTCGCCGGAAGTTACAGAAATCAGAAGGATTTGAGGGAATGACTATCAGCCAATTAAAAGCCATGGCCGACAAAGTCTATGTAAACCGAGAACCGGACGGAGATAAGAAGGAAAAGAAAGAAAGTAGAAAGTTAAGAGAAAGTGTCAGTCTGTTAGCCGCAGCGCTGGAAGAAACTAATTTCGGAAATTCATCCAGGCACTACCAAGGATATCCTGGACCCAGAGGAAGAGGCAGGTCGCCCTCGAGGGGGCCGCCTAGAGGACGAGCGAGTAGAGGAGGATCGTTTAGAGGTGGAAGGATGCCGTTGGGAGCCAATCAATGTGCATTCTGTAGACAAGAAGGACACTGGAAGTCTGAGTGCCCGGAGTCCCTGCAAATGAAGCAGGAAGGATATACTCCGTCCAAACCTAAGGAAGCTGAATGGCAGATGGCTGTAGGTGAAACTTCCGGCGAAGACAGTGAAACATGACTAGACAAAGGATACCTCCCCCTTGATCCTTTGGTGGAAATAAAAGTAGGGACTGAAACATTTAAAGGATTGTTAGACACCGGGGCGCAAAGATCAGTAATGACCACCGCTATTACCACGCCCACTTCAAAGAACATCTCCATCGTTGGAGCCTCTGGAAAGCCACTCATCGCTCCTTTTCTCCAAAAACGACAGGTTCGAGTAGGGGGACAATTAGTGTCCCACCAGTTCCTCTATGTCCCGGGATGTCCAGTACCCCTCATAGGGAGAGACCTTCTTTGTAAATTAAGAGCCAATTTACAATTCGAATCTACTGGAGAAATCAAAGCATTCTTCGCTGATAACCCAATCTCTCTCATTTGTCCACTCCAAGAGGAATGGAGACTACATCTCCCCATAGTTGAGCACATCACTAAGCACCGATATGGAGATAACACCATCCTCAACGAAAAGCGTAGACAGCTAATGGATAGTGTACCTAAAGTGTGGGCCGAACAGAACCCGGGAGGAATAGCCATCAATGCTACCCCTATTTGGATCGAGATGAAACAGAACGCACAGGTGATCAATCAACCTCAGTACCCCATTCCATATATGGCAAGGCAAGGAATCCAGATACATCTGCAGAGACTGTATGATTTGGGCATTCTCCGGTGAATCCGATCTGCTTGGAACACCCCTTTGTTGCCCGTAAAGAAACCTGGATCTGATGACTATCGACCAGTACAAGACTTAAGGAAAGTAAATAGTCAAGTAGAAGATCTAGTAGCCCTCGTACCAAATCCATATTCAATCCTAGCTCAAGTCTCCCCTGCATCAAAGTGGTACAGTGTCATTGATCTCAAGGATGCCTTCTTCTCCGTCCCGGTGGCGGAGGAATGTCAGAAGATTTTTGCTTTCACATGGGAAAATGCACATACTGGCACAAAGCAGCAGTACACATGGACTCGTTTGCCTCAAGGGTTTAGGCACTCACCTACGTTGTTCGGTGAGCAACTGGCAAAAGACTTGAAGATGTATCAAGTTAAGTATGGGCCAGTAATACAATATGTGGATGACCTTCTGTTGTTTCGAGAGACGTATCTCGAATGTGCAGTATCCACTCTTCAGCTGCTAAAGACTTTATACGCAAAAGGATATCGTGCAAGTAAAAAGAAAGCGCAAATCTGTGAATTGGAAGTAGAGTATTTAGGCTTCCAAATCCGTGGAGGCACCCGTTGTCTTGGAATCTCTCGTACCAGTTCAATAAGAGGTCAACCTGTACCCACTTGCAAGAAAGAGCTCCGAGCGTTCCTTGGAGCTGCAGAATACTGTAGGCTGTGGATTGCTAACTATGCAGTCATTGCTCAACCCCTGTACGACAAGTTGCGGGGTAAAGAACCCGAGTCTCAACCTTTTCAGTGGGAAGGATGCGAACTAGCCAGCTTACACCAATTAAAGAAAGCCTTGATTGAACCACCTGCTCTGGGGTTACCAGATGTGATGAAACCATTTCATCTATTTGTCGATGAGAAGAAAGGAATGGCCATTGGGGTATTGACTCAAACTCTAGGCTCATGGGAGCGACCTGTTGCATATCTGTCAAAAGGAATGGACAATGTTGCAAAAGGATGGCCCGGGTGTCTTCGAAGCATTGCGGCTGCATGCTTACTAATTCCAGAAGCAGTCAAATTAACTTTTGGTCAAACTCTGAGCGTAACAACTCCCCACACTATTCAAGGACTGCTAGAAACTCATGGACCAAAATGGATGACTAACTCACGTCTTGTAAAGTATCAAGCTTTGTTATGTGAAACTCCCGAAATTCAAATACAAGACAGTAAAAATTTGAATCCTGCAACTTTGCTCCCAACTCCCACTCCAGTTACTCATAAGTGTGAGGAAATCATGGCTACAGTACATTCCAGCCGACCTGATTTACGCGACCAACCCTGGCAGGGAGCTTGGACTTTATTCACTGATGGAAGTAGCCAGGTTATGAATGGAGTCCAGGTCGCTGGTTATGCTGTGGTCTCTGAGGATGACATCATCGAAGCCGAGCCTCTACCCCCGGGGACATCGGCGCAAAAAGCTGAATTAATTGCTCTCACCAGAGCTCTACAGTTGGCAGAGGGAAGAATTGTTAACATCTATACTGACTCAAAGTACGCTTTCCTTACCATCCAAGTACATGGAGCCTTATACAAGGAACGAGGATTCCTAACTGCTGAAGGGAAGCAACTAGCTAATGCATCTGAAATACATCAATTGCTGGATGCCGTCTGGGCACCAAAAAAGGTAGCTGTTATGCATTGTAAAGCCCACACAGGGAAATCAGATCCCATCGCAAAAGGAAACCAATGGGCAGATAAGACAGCGAAAGAAGCAGCGCGTGCACATCTATCATGCATCCCAACTAAAACTTGCCCACTTCTACAATTCCCAGTTGAAGTCCCTGTTTATTCTGCAGAAGAAAATGACTGGGCACAGACTGAACAATTCCACCAGCAGAATGGTTGGTGGATTGTGCAAGATGATCGAGTGTGGATACCCGACGCATTGGCTTGGACTATTGTCAAGGAAGCCCACAACAAAACCCATCTTGGTCGAGACGCATTAGCAAACTTATTGACGAAAACGTATTACATCAACAGAATCACTCAGTTAACTAAATATGCTATCAATCAATGTGTCACATGTGCAAGAAACAATCCTAGAAATGGACCTGGTCCTGCCCCTGGACATATCCTACGAGGAACTACGCCGTTTCAAGTTTGCCAAATCGACTTCACCCACATGACTCCTTCAAAAGGGTATAAAGCAATGCTGGTAGCTGTCTGCACTTATACTGGATGGATCGAAGCCATACCTACACGAACTGAAACTGCCAAGGAGGTAGTTTCTTTGCTTCTCCATAAAATTTTACCACGATACGGATTACCAAGGCAAATAAATTCAGACAATGGACCAGCTTTCACCAGCGAAGTGACACAACGACTGAGTCAAATTCTGGGTGTCAGATGGCACCTGCACTGCGCTTGGAGACCCCAGAGCAGCGGAGCGGTTGAACGAGCCAACAGAACTCTGAAGAATCAACTGGCTAAATTGTGCCAAGAAACAAAGACTAAATGGCCAGACATCCTACCATTAGCTTTACTACATGTCCGATGTAGTCCAAGAAAGTCTGGTCTAACACCTTATGAAATGATGTATGCAAGACCTCCACCCCTTCCATCTTTTCCTGAATCATTGCAGATACAAGGGGAGATGTCTCTTAGTAACCAACTTAAGGGACTATATAACACAGACATCGCCATCCAGAATTATACCTGCGACACTGAACCATTAGTCTTGCTAACACCGATTCATCCATTCCAAGTCGGAAATTCTGTGTGGATAAAGGACTGGGATGAGTCTGACTTCCTCAAACCTCGATGGAAGGGGCCGTACACTGTGTTATTAACCACTCCCACAGCTGTTAAAGTCTCTGGATGCCCTTCATGGATTCATTGGACACGACTTAAACCAGCTGCCTCCAATTGGCAAGTCTCCAGGATCGGGGACCACAAATTAAGATTCACCCAAGGCAGGCACAGTGTTAGTCCTGAGTAAAAGACTTCAGTTACTACTAGAGAATATTAACGTGTCCATTTCTTTCCTTCCTTTCAGACTCAATAACTTATGACTTCAACTGTCTTCATTACAAAGCAATGTCCCAGATACCTACTTCAAAGATCTACACGGCCTCTAACTTCTACCTTCAGCTGTCAAGCATTCTACAGATTTTACTACTAGTCTCCTGTACATCAACTACATCTCTTCTTCTGCCGCTAAGCAAGAATTGTACAGAATGTATCAAACTAATCCGTACTACAACTCAAGATGGATTTCAAGTTGTATCTACAATCATCCACCAATCTCAACCTCCTCCTTCCTGTGCCACACAACCTGCTTGTGCCTTAAATACTACTCAAGGATATCAATCTTTCCATCGATGTCTAGAGGGTAACAAAGTCATTTGTCATACACCAACAACTCCTAAGTACTACAATATTACCCTCACTGCAGGTTTACCAAAGAGCTATACATCCAGCATTATCCCAGAAGGAAAGGGTATCTTGTACTATATCAACTCGACTAAGATCCTTATGGGAGGAGGATCTAGCGTCACAATAACCTTCGATGCATGTGAAGCAATTGATAAACACCCCAATGCACTCCATTGTGGGTCTCAAGCCTGGAAAGATTCCTATGCTTACAACCATAAATACCTTTGTCCCTACAATCGAGCAGCCAATCCATCTAGCTGGACGCCGTGTGTAGGGGACCTCACTCTATCCGGATGGGCCCTGGTCTGCGACTATACTGGAGGAGGTTACCACGGCTGCCACGGAATAGGCAGGCTAACTGAAGTAACTGGTAACATTGTGTCTTTACAATGGCCAATAAGAAGCGAAGGATCCCCCTGGCAAGATACTTGGGGATTTGGTATCGACGGAACTGGAAAGGACCCAATGACTTACATTACCATCACACAGCGGAGAGACAAACCCCGTCCCATTATCCACCAGACCACTGTAGTTGGTTATCAATCTTTCTTTGATGAGATATCTCATGTGACCGAGGAATTGAAAAAACACACTATTTCCCATCAAGCGAAGAACATGTTCGTAAACTTGGCTGAGAACATAGCTCTCTCTTTGGAAGTCAAAAACTGTTTTGTATGTGGAGGAACAAATACAGGAGAGCAATGGCCTTGGGAAGCCAAAGAGATATTCCAATCTGATCTCGATATACTGAATACAACTGTCATGTATAAACGCAAAACTCATCCATATGAGTGGGCTCTACAGACTGATGTGATTGGCAGGAGATGTATATCTCGGCAACGTTCCCGTATATATACTATATCCGTCGGGAATTCCCCATGTACTGGAGTTCTCACTGCTAATCTAACCAATCACACATGGTGGCAGACTGAAAATTCTACCATGCCTACTCCCTTCTGGACTGAATTAACTTTGAACAAGACGTGGACTGCTGCAGGCGTGCCCACTACCACCTTCGCCGCCCCAGATGGATACTACTTTGTATGCGGGCGAAGGGCTTATGAACAATTACCCACACACTGGTATGGCACATGCTTCTTGGCAACAATCCGACCAAGTTTCTTCCTGCTTCCAATCACTGCTGGAGAAACATTAGGGGTCCCTGTGTACAGTCCCATGAGACCAAACAAACGCCGTAGAAATCCTAAAGTTTCGATTGGAGACTGGAAAGATCAGGAGTGGCCTCCTGAAAGAATTGTACAATATTACGGCCCTGCCACATGGGCTGAAGATGGGTCTTATGGGTATAGAACCCCTATTTATATGCTAAATCGTATTATCCGACTGCAAGCGGTCCTAGAACTCCTGACAAATGATTCTGCCTTGGCTCTCAACATCCTAGCCAAACAGAACACCAAAATTATAACAGCTGTTTACCAAAATCGATTAGCTCTGGACTACCTCCTAGCTCAGGAAGGAGGTGTGTGTGGGAAATTTAATCTTTCTAATTGCTGTTTACAGGTCGATGACAAGAGTAAGGTCACTGAAGAGATCACTGATCGAATGGTACGCTTAGCCCATGTTCCTGTACAGACGTGGACTGGAGTTCTTGATTGGACAGCCTCCTTACCCAACTGGCTTACCTCGATTCCAGGGCTAAAAGAACTCTTCATTCCTTTGTTGTTTTTAATTCTAACCTGTATTCTATTTCCTCTGTGTCTACCTCTTATTTTCAGAAATTTACGATCCATGATTGAGAATATTGCTGATCGACGAGCAGCTGCCCACGTGATGATGATGAATAAATATGTGTCTGTTTCCACATTTCCTTCATTTGAATCATCTGACTCCGACACTGCCGATGATTCTGACGTTGATTCTGATAATGAGTACCTTACATCTAACTTATAATGCGATCTAAAGTGACTAACAAATTTGAGCCACTGTGTTAGCTGGGGTAAGTCGGGCTACAAAGGGGGGTGACACCAATAGGGTCCTACCCGTCTCAAACCCGTGAAGCAACCAACGACCTGGCAACATTTTAGGGCTCATTTTTATTACTACCAGTATTAATTCTTGTCTGTCGTTTCAGTTACTTTCCAGATGAGAGTGATACTTCTGCCTTCTGCCTGAAGTTGAAGTATCAAAGGGGGGAATGAAGGAGTTCAATTTCGTGAACCTCTGAAGAACGAAACAACTGAAAGTCTTTCGACTAGCCATGCCAGCAGTGAAACGCACAGCCATCTTGAGCGTACTAATGTTTGCAACGCAAATGACACGTAATGCGTAGTGACGCAGTTGCGCACTAACATTTAGCGTAACGTAACTCCATTTTGGAATAATAATTTGTATTGTATTAATACGAACGCCGCTGTAAAATGTCTAACACGTCAATTAAATGACGAAACAATAGTCTGATCATAAGCTACACCTACTAGAGGACCACGCTAGCTAATGCTTGTTCAGCAGTTTGTGAATTGTTTGTTCAGCAAAAACCAGAACGCATGTGTGAAAGATAAGAGTTGTAAAGTGCATAAAAGTTTGCTCCTAAGGGGGCGTGGCATGCAGTTGTACTAAGCCTTTGTCTTAGCTGCATCTTGCTGGCAATAAAAGTCTATCTTTACGGATCAGTTGTCTGGGCCTCCTTACTGACTTTTGGGTACGGTTACAATATCATATGGTCTCCAAGTGTTTTGCGGGGTTTTTTTGCTGGCACTATAGCATTGTATGTAAATATACATATTGTAAGTGATATTTTATCTCAGAGGTCTGTAGTTTGAATATCTCTTTTCATGTAAAATATGTTATTATAAATGTATAACTTTTAATTATGTGTAAGGAGGATGTGACAAACTTGGATGGAGATGCAAGGCTCTACCAACCTTGGGCATTGCTGTACAAACATGTGACAGAGCATCCTAACTCGCAGTGTCATGTTTTCTTGCATGGGTGAAGGCTTTGGATTACAGCGATTTTCCTCAGCTCATCATCTTGTGGGCAGGTCCTAGCTCCAGGATTGCTTCCTTCCTCATCAGCTGATGCTCTCCTTCCAGGTATAATGTATGAATCTGAGCTCCCAGTCTTCCCTCCTGGGCCCGTGCTCCTGGAGAACTATTCTCAGTGCTAGAGGATACCACATCATCCTGAGGGCAGGTCCTAGCTCCAGGATTGCTTCCTTCCTCATCAGCTGATGCTCTCCTTCCAGGTATAAATGTATGAATCTGAGCTCCCAGTCTGCCAGTCCCAATATTCCTGAGAGTGC
Source organism: Rhinatrema bivittatum (assembly GCF_901001135.1). Lineage (NCBI taxonomy): Eukaryota > Metazoa > Chordata > Amphibia > Gymnophiona > Rhinatrematidae > Rhinatrema > Rhinatrema bivittatum. Next base: position 109,268 of record NW_021821018.1, read on the forward strand.
AGTCCCAGCTGATCCTGAATCCTGCAGCCTTGTGTGCAGCCTCAGCTCCTGCTGTCAGTGCTGGGCGGGGGAGGCAGAGGGCAGCAGTCAGAGGGGGCTCTCTCTCACATCCTCTCTCTTCCTTACCCTCTCCCTGAGCCTTCCCAGTCTCCCTCCCTCCTGCGCCTCCTCACCCTGCTCTGTCCCCAGAATCCCTCCCTTTTCCCTCTTTCCTTCTCCCACCTCCCTGCTCTCCCCTCCTTCTATCTTTTCCCCTGTTTCCCCTCCCCCTGCTCCCCAGTCTCTCTGAGAGGCTGCAGTTACCCATTTTGGTTTTTATGAACGAAACTGGACTTGGCTTTATTAATAAGCAAATTGCAACAACCCACGCCCTAGGACTACATTTCCCACAATTCCCATAAAACGCAGACTGAGGAAAGACAGTGCAGGACTACATTTCCCAGCGTCCATCCTAACACAGGGCCTTTTTCTACCTTCAAGTTTCGGTTTCTAACAGCTCCTTGTGCAGCAGCTGCAGTTCCCACTTCCTCTTCCTTATGATGTCACTTCCTGCTGGAAGGGGGCGGTGCTCCCTATACAGAACGTGGTGCTGAGACCGGAACAACAGAGCTAAAGCTTCTCCCAACCATCCCCAGGGTCGGTGCAGGGAGGGAGCCGGGGCTGGAAATCCTGCTCTGGAGAAGGGGCAGGAGAATGGCTGCAGGGCTTTCTGCTCAGCAGGTAGGAGGGGGGGCAGGGGATGCAGCCTGGGACTGATCCCATCCCCCACCCCAGGGACCGTGCAGGGAGGGAGCCGGGGCTGGAATCCTGCTCTGGAGAAGGGGCAGGAGAATGGCTGCAGGGCTTTCTGCTCAGCAGGTAGGAGGGGGCAGGGGATGCAGCCTGGGACTGATCCCATCCCCCCAGCCTCTCACTGAATCCATTCTTTGGGCTCCTTATTCTCTGCATCCGCTCAGGCTCTTCTTCATGCTTCTCCCCCTCATAAGCAGCAGCAAGCAGCAGAGCTCCTCCTGCTTAAGGACCCTCTCAGTTTCTGCTTCCTGTGATTTCTTTACTTCCCCCTCCGCCTCCTCCTCTCTCACCTTTGCCTTTTTACACTGAGAGTTTGATGCTCCCAAGGGCTTGTCTGGGTACTTTCTAGTTTGCCTTTACAAAACTGGAGATAGGAATTTCTCCCCCTACTCTCCTATGAAACTTTGGGTTGCTCATAACTCATTATTTGTAGAAAATTTAGCTGGTGGAGGTGCTCTGGGTAGGGTAAATTTTAGCTGGAGAGACTTGATATTCAGTGCTGCCTGGGTAAAGTTAGTCTGATGGGAGAAATCCCTGTCCTGTAGTAACCCAGATAACTTTTCCTGGGTGTAGTTTGTTACTTTATTTTATTTTTTGTAGGCTAGAAAGGAGAAAAGTGCATGGGGGTAAGTTGCTGGTGCAGCGGTTACTACCCTTAACCTGTAAGCCTTTATACTGTTGCTGCAACTTTCCTGGACGTACCCAGATCATTCCAGACCGGTGGGTTTATACCTCCCTACCAGCAGATGGAGGCAGAGAACAAACCCTTGAGGCACTGCTACATAACCCAGAGTGCCACCTGCCGTCCCTCCGTATTCTCTGTCTCCATCAGATGGTAGAGGTGCAAACCTGCAGTCCTGACTGATCTGGAAGTTTGAGAAGTGCTGCAGCTCCCCGAGGTGACAGGTTCCGGTGGCTGCCATCCCTTGGGTCAAGCTGGGCGAATGGGGGGTTGGTTACTCCTGGCTGTTTCAGGCCCCTGATAGCCAGGGGACTGGCTCACTCTCTGTGCCCTGAGGTCCCCTCCTGCCTGTTGCTGGATTCACCAGGGAAGTATCCCCCTGGGGATTTTTGCTTCGTTCTCTTTGTGGGTGAAGCTAATTAAAAAAAAATAAATCTTGCATTTCCTTGCGTGTAGCAGATGGACTCAGGACCAATGGGTATAGTGTACTCCTGATAGCAGTTGGGAGACGGACTCAGGACCAATGGGTATAGTGTACTCCTGATAGCAGTTGGGAGACGGATCAGATTTCAATCTGACGTCAGCCCTAGTACATATACCCCTGCAGGAAGTGCAGCTCTTCAGTATTTTCCGTCTCCATAGCAGTTAGGGACTCTATGCACCCTCGCACAGCGTTAGAGTAAATTTACCAGAGAAAAACCAAAATAAGAAGAAATCTTACCTCTACAGACGAGCCCCGCTCTCCTGCGGTGACACCCATCGGGTCCCTCCCCCAGTTGAGAATTCCCAAGGTGATTTCCGCGATCCCTCGGAGGTAAGCCTCAGTCTGGCGGCCAACCCTCAGAGGGGACCTAGCACCCGAACTCGGGTGAGGCTGAGAGGCAGCGGGTGCAACCTCGAGCGCGGCGATGAAGGTATTTTCCCTCTGCCCCCGCAGCCGGAGACCGCCTGGAACGAAACCAGGAAATGCCGAGACAAGGTAAGGTAGAAATCTTTTTAAAGTCTCGTCTCTGAAGCTCGAGGAGCTGCACAGGTCGCCAGCTGGGACCAGTGCCACCGGGTTGATCTGCCCTAGCAGGGCTAGACCCCGGTCAGATCCAAGGGTCCTCCCACATAGAGACCCCCCCCGAGGTGGTCGATATTGTCCGCGTGGTGGCCGGCGCCATTTTGATCTGTTCGCTGCTCTAACCCGTCGCTTCGATCCTTGCACACAGAGGCGCACAACATACACGCTCAAGTACCGTGCGCACAAGAGACGCACATAACGCGCTCACTGTGCCAGGCGCACAACAGCGCGCACATCCTGAGCGCACGCCAAATCTACCCGCACAACTTCGCACCAGAGCGCATAACAGTATTTACGCGCACAAATCCATAGCACCACCGGAAAAGGAGCTCAAGGCTCAGGGCCTCTGCCCAGCGTGCCACATCAGAGCTGCACAACATGAGGAGGCCACCACCCTGTGTACTCAGTGCGAGGAGGCCCTGGGGGATCCTGCCCAGGGCCACCCCCAGCCAGTACTGGGTTCTATCTCATCATTCAGTACCCCGGACCTAGCGACCCCCAGTGGGGCCCTCCCTCAAACGGGACCCCCCAGGGACACAGCGCCTCATAGTTTAGACCCAGCATCTATCTCCTGGGTGGAATTCTTTAAAGGCCTGCAAACCTTTGTTCACATGCAGCCGGAGCCTCCAATAATACGGCCACAACTTCCACCAGAGGACCTCAACACCCCGGGACGCTCTAGGCCCAGGGAAGTGATTCCACTGCCAAGAAGCCCCCCTTCGGGACACGGACAACTCAGCGGAGGAATCAGAACTCCTGGTGGAAGGGGAACTGTTTCTGGGGACAGAGCCTCACCGAGGGTACATGGCAGCCATGTACCCTCTGGACCCGGCGGCCAAAGACCTACTGACATGCCCGAAAGTGGATGCCATGGTCTGCGCGGTCTCGAAGCGCACTACGATCCCAGTGGAAGGAAGAGCAGTGCTCAAGGATGCTCAAGACAGACGTCTGTAATCCATCCTCAAACAGTCCTTTGACGTCTCCGCTATGTCTCTACAGATTGCGGCCTGCTGTGCCATGATGACACGCGCCTACTTATCACAGACCAGTAACAACACTCCTGGGGAAGCTATGGAACCAGCAGTATCATTCCTCGCAGATGCTGCTTCCAATTTGGTGCGCACCGCAGCTAGAGGAGTCTCATCCGCCATGACAGCCAGGAGTCAGCTCAGGCTCTGGAGCTGGTCGGGCCGACACTTCTTCCAAAACAAGACTCACAAGGATGCCCTTCAAGGGATCCCTCCTGTTCGGAAGCGAACTAGAGAAACTAGCCAACAAATGGGGCGAGTCCCCAATGCCATGGCTACCAGAGGACAGGAATAAGAGAAACCAGCAACCCTTCCCCCGAACCTCCAGGGGTAGAGGATCACAGCGCTTCAACCCATACAGAAACACATATCAAGCGCCTTGTCCCGCAAGCAGGAACCAGTCCTTTCGGAGCAGGCACAACAAAAGGGGAACCAGCTCGGGCCCAGGCCCCAGTCGCATCCCACAATGAGAATCAGCCAACCCGTCTAAAGGAAGAAGCCATAGGGGGCAGACTTGCCCTATTCTACCAAAGATGGGTCGAGATACCTTTAGACAAGTGGGTCCTAACCATCACTCGAGAGGGATATTACCTGGATTTCCACCCCCCTCCCCCGGACATGTTTGTGGAATCCCCCTGCCACAAACCCTCCAAGAGGATGGCAGTGGAAGCTACACTGACCAGATTGCTAGCCCTAGAGGCTATAACAGCGGTGGCTCCACAACAAATAAATACTGGGCATTATTCCATCTATTTTATCATCCCCAAGAAAGAGGGAACGTTCAGAGTCATCTTGGACCTCAAGTCGGTCAACCGTCACCTGAAGATTCCTTTTTTCTGCATGGAAACCCTACGCTATGTAATAAGTGCGATACAACCGGGAGAGTTCCTCACATCCCTGGATCTGTCGGAAGCCTACCTACACATTCCGATCTATCAAGAGTATCATCGTTTTTCTACACTTCAAGATCCTAGACCGTCACTACCAGTTACGGGCACTACCATTTGGGTTAGCCACAGCACCCCGGACGTTCACCAAGATCATAGTGGTGGTGGCGGCAGCAACACTGAGGAAGGAAGGATCCTTGTACACCCTTACCTAGACGATTGGCTGATCAGGGCGAAATCCCCAGAGGAAAGTCCCCCAGGCAGCCAACAGAGTCAAAACTACTGGAGAGCCTCGGGTGGGTGGTCAAACAAAACGAGCTGTCTGCAGCCCTCCAAATCTCTAGAATACTTGGGAGTCCGGTTTGACACCAAAACAAGACAAGGTCATCCTGACACAGACCAGGAGATCAAAAATTGATGACCAGTTATGAACCCTGTTGAGCCGAACCTCGCCCCACAGCATGGGATTACCTACAAGTCCTCGGCCTTATGGCATCCACACTGGAAGTAGTGCTATGGGCACGAGCTCACATGAGACCTCTACAATGCTCACTACTATAATGATGGAATCCACTGTCCCAGAACTAACACCGTACGTCGCCAGCTCCTGGGCAGAGTTTGGGCCCAACTACAATGGTGGCTACAAGAAGGCCATCTGAGCCAGGAAACAAGACTATCTTCACCAACCTGGATCCTGCTCACCACGGATGCCAGCCTACGAGGATGGGGAGCACACTTCCAGGAACTAACCGCCCAAGGGCAATGGAACACAGAAGAGTCAGGATGGAACATCAATCGCCTAGAAGCCTGGGCAGTCAGACTAGCCTGCCTACGGTTAAGTCACAGAATCCGAGACTCAGGGTAATCTCGGAAAACGCTACAACAGTGGCCTACATCAACCATCAGGGAGGAACCAGAAACCAACAGGTGTCCCTGGAAATAGACCTCCTAACGTCATAGGCTGAAGTGAATCTCCAAGAGATCTTGGCCATCCACATCGCCGGGAAACACAACATCGCTGCGGATTACCTCAGCAGAGAAAGTCTAGACCCAGGAGAATGGAGGCTGTCGACCACAGCATTCCAATTGATAGTAAACCGTTGGGGAATTCCCACCATGGACCTCCTGGCAAACCGGTCCAACGCCCAAGTGCCAGCTTCTTCAACCGCAGGCGGGAACTCCAGTTCCAAGGAATCGATACCCTGATACAGACCTGACCACAGGAGACTCTGTTATGCGCCTTCCCGCCGTGGCCCTATTGGACGCAATCATTCACAAGATAGAACACACAGAGGACCAGTACTTCTAGTGGCCCCGGACTGGCCAGAAGACCGTGGTACACAGACTTGCGAAGACTGCTGACAGGGAGCCCACCCCACTATCCTCCACACGAAGAACCTGCTCCAACAGGGACCGATCCTCCACGAGGATCCAGCTCGATTTCTCTTATGGCCATTGAGAGGACTCACCTAAGGAAGAGCGGATACTCGGGGCAGTGTATTGACACCCTACTCCGAGCACGCAAGTTCTTCACATCCCTAACATACATAAGGATTTGGAGAGTATTCGAAGCCTGATGCGAGGACCGCGACATCATACCAAGCTCAGTCAGAATTCCTGTGATTTTGGAATTCCTGCAGAACGGCCTACAGAAGATTGTCTCTCAACTCCATCAAGGTACAGGTGGCCGCATTGTCATGCTACGGAACCAAGAGCGAGAGCAGCAGCATAGCCTCTCACTCTGTCTCCTGCTTTCTGAAAGGAGTCAAGCAGATCCGACCACCCCTAAAGTGGCCGGTGCTTCTTTGGAACCTCAACCTGGTTCTTGATTTCCTAGCAGGAACCAGACCTCTCTGTGGCCTGTCTCTCCGACTATTAACTTTGAAGACAGCCTTCCTGTTGGCAGTCTGTGTTGTATCCGATAGACTTGGGGAGAGTATGGTAAAACGCAAATCATCCTATCACTACTATCTTGTCTCTGTGATGGCTTCAGAAGTAATTCACTCTACTTAGATACGAGAGCTGCCACCCCCAACACCTACGTTCCAATCTCCCGATGGGACAGTTTTTGAGACTTAGGAGAGTCTGTTCTACAGTAAACGAATATAAAATACGTGCAAAAGAAATGATACAGAGTTTTTGTGCAAGGGGGTATCCTTCTTATGTGGTGAAAAAGGCTTACAAAAGGACTCGGTGGGCAAATCGTGAATTACTTCTGAAGCCATCACAGAGACAAGATAGTAGTGATAGGATGATTTGCGTTTTACCATACTCTCCCCAAGTCTATCGGATACAACACAGTATTAAGCGACACTGGCATGTATTGAGCCTACACCACATATTTAATAATGCCCCTCGATTTGCCCTCAGAAGGGGTAAAAACATCCGTGATAATATTGTACATTCAAATTTTACTGATGATATAACTGTTCCGAAGGAAGAAGAAGAATTGGGAGAAATTGGACATTATCCGTGTAACAGGTGCTCGGTGTGCGAGCAGTCCTTCAGTGGACAAACATTGCCTTTTTTTAAAGGGGGCATGTTTAAATTCAGGACACATACTGATTGTTCTGCAGTGGGGGTTGTTTATGGCATTTGGTGCCCATGCCCTTTACTCTACATCGGTAAAACAGAAAGATGTTTGAGGACGAGAAGGATTGAGCACAGGAGCTCCATAGTAAGACAAAAGATTGAAGCGCCCCTGGTCCAACATTGTGTAACAGAAGGACATGAGTTTTCTGAATTCAGATTTGCGGTTATAGAACAACCAAAACATCCACAGAGAGGTGGGAATTTTGATTTAATCCTTTTACAAAAGGAGCAGAAATGGATTCATTATTTCCAAACAGTAACCCCTAGTGGGTTAAATAGAGAAATTGACTGGTCGGTCTTTTTGAAGAATGATCCCTTTAAAGTTGATTGACAGCTGATATTTCCGGGGGGGGGAGATGCATAAATACCTTGGCAGGAAGTGAAGATACGAATTTGAACGCCGAGGCGCCATTACTGCACAAATGAAAACCCAGCAGAAATGATTTTGTGAGTAGTAAAATCTCTTTAAAGGTAGGAAATTACACTGTGAAATGGGATAAGGTTTGTTTAAAGATGTGAGACTTTTTAGGAAGGGTGTGGTGTCATGTGTACTTGTGGTGAAAGACTTTTTAATCTTTTAGAATTTAATTTTACTTTCTTATGTGTCCTAGGTCAAATTGAATGACTAGCGCTGGAAAGGCAAAATTGATTTTGAAGTTGAAATTAAGATACAAGGCATCCCCTGAAGAAGACTGGAAACAGTCGAAACATGGCCCATGTCGGGACATTGTGAATTAAAAATCTATAGTGGGGTTAAGTATAATAAATCTTAGGATTTAATGATACAATAAAAACCAGAGTAATAATGACAGGGACAGGTTTGAAATTAAAGTAAAACCTATGGTGATAGTGGTATTAGAACACAAATTTGTAAATCTTAGGATTTAGTAAATATATTTTTGGGGGTAAAAATAAAAATAAAATAACGGTTTTAAATTAATTGAATAAAATATTTTGAGTAGATACGGAACTACACCAAATGATTATATACCTAGTGCTTGACTAATCGCTGAAATTGCCTGCGGCCCATTGCGTGGCGAGAGGCGATGGATTAAATCATATTTGCACTATTACTGATGGTGTTGTTCCTAATAATTTGTTATTGAAATAGTGATATAAAACGAATTTAATAATTCTATATATCCTCTCTGTTTGGATTAATTTATTTTCAAGTATAATCAGTTTGTCTACAGTTTGGCTTTTCCAGAGCATACGTGCGGGCTGAGTCGGGACAGGGCTATATGTCCTTGACGTCAGCTTTTACTTGTCTCCACCTGCTGGTAGAGGTGCATAACCCATTTCTGTGGATTGACCTGCCTGAATGCAGAAGAAAGGAAATTATCAGGTAAGTAATAATTTCCTTTCCTTTGCCCTGCAGAGAAGGAAACCAAATACTGTTTGAGATTTGGGGCACGATCCCTGTGTGCCCATGGTTTCAACACCCTGAATACAGAATTAGTACATCACAATGGGAGATATGTCACTGCCCAGGACACCAAACTCTTCCTGCCCTGTTAGGATTTAGCACAGTGAGTCCTTCTGATGGAATAGAACCAGATGTTCCTGATGTTCTGGATAATGCTCTTATAGCTTCCTTTTTATTATAATGTGATTTATCCACGCAATGACATTTCATATTCTCTGTCTCTGGTATTAGAGAATGTTTTCCAGTTTGATTTGAAAACCTTGGGGGTCTATGGATGGCAACACAGAGGGAACAAATCTGGCATTTCCTGGGGAAGAGGGGTCCTGGTGCCCTCTTTTCAATGATAAAATGTTAGGATAATAAATCCAGCTGAGATCTAATGCATCCTGAGCCCCTCCACGTGTCTCTGAGTGTTTCTGGTTTGTGTTTCAGGTGCGGGTGACGTTTGAGGACATCGCTGTCTATTTCTCCCAGGAGGAGTGGGGGTATTTAGATGAAGGGCAGAAGGAGCTTTACAGGGAGGTGATGAAGGAGAATTATGAGACCCTCATCTCCCTAGGTAAAAATTGCATTATCTGCATGTTAAGTGGACTCGAGGGCTGATTTATGAAGGTCGTTTGTGACTTTTCTCCTGACTCCAGCTCCAGCATTGCTCTGTGTCTGAGCTGGCACCTGAGATTGGTTGTTTGGATCTTTTCACGTGAGACCGGCCCCTGCGAGGCAGTCTAGGAATTTATCTCAGATGTCTTACATGAGGCACCTGCTGGGGAGCATCCACAAAGTTTCTCAAGGGACTTGGCTGAGCCCTCAGCAGCAGGACCAGGATACAGAACTGAATGGGCCAAATTTTAAAAGCGTTACTCGCACTAAAAGATGAATACGTGGCCGCATGTGAATGACATGAATTTCAAAAGCTGCTAATTACTTGCTCGTGCTAACTGCTGGCTCCGCCCCTTTTTTAAAATCCGCTCCTCGTGGCGCACTGTTAGCTGCGTATATTTCCTGCTGCTCCTGATGAGGTGTGTAAGTCTGCAGAAATCACTTTTAGGACTAACACGATAGGGAGGGGTCTTGCTCAATTGGGGGGAGTGCAGGATGAAGAACTAGAAGGGTCTGGATGACCCTGAGATAGACTGGCATACTGGTGGGCTAATGGGTAAAACTGGGAATGGCTTTAGAGCATAAAATCCTCTTCCCTGTACGCATTAAAGCCGACAAATTCTTAAGGCAGAAATGTGCTTTACATCTGCTCGAGTACACATGCTGGGGGATTTTACATCGTACACATGTACTTGTGCACGTGATTTAAAACTCCAGCGTACCTTTGCTCACTCGCCCCCAGGTGCACGTACAGTCGCGTGCAGTCTTGTTTTACAATTAGCTGAATATGAACAGCAGGATACAAGAGGTCTGAGCTTGCTTCATGACTGTCATTACCCCGTGACATACTTAGCCATGCACTGAATATAGGGAGGTTTCAGCTTGTCTTATGGCCATTTTTCCCTTCTCCCCTACCTATGGATCCATTCTCCTTCCTCTTCCCTGACGCTAACCCTACCCAATCTCATCCCTACTTCTGTCCATTGGGAACATCAGGTGCCTGTCAGCCTCCCATGTGTGTTACAGTTAGGAGTGCGTCCTATGCGCCGGTAATGAAAGTTCCCTGTACGTACCCGGATCAGTCCAGACTCCTGGGTTTTGCCCCCCCCAGCAGATGGAGACAGAGCAGTCACCATAACAATGCTCCGCCTATAAATAGAATGGCGCCACCTACAGTCCGGCAGTATTCCTCTGTCTCCAGCAGATGGTTCAGGTGCCAAACCTACATCTGGGCTGGGTGCTTACTTGGTTATTCTTGTGTGTTTTGGTTTGTTTTCTGGCTTGTTTAAGCTTTATTTAAAAAAAAAAAAAAGAGCATAAGAAAG
>NW_021821019.1:0-118749 GCF_901001135.1 Rhinatrema bivittatum
TGGCTTTCAAGCACCCAAGAAAGAAGTCATCAAAGAAGAGGATCTCCCAGACCTGGGCTCCAAGGCCTGGGCTTGACACTGGGCCAAGGCCTCCAGACTGAGGTCTTGGCATTGGACCTAAGTCCAGGCTGAGGCCCTGACATCAGGAACCATTCTCCAGACTGGGACATGGCAATGGGCATGGGATCAGGTCCTGGCCTAGTTTGAGGCCCAGGCATTGGTTCCTGGCCTTAAAGCCTGGGTCTTGCAAAGGGCACAGACCGAGGCCATGGTGACCTACCATGGACTAGATATACACAAAGCCAAGGCTTCAGCCTGGGTCTAGGTATCAGGACCATCCCAATGCTTAGGCCCTGATTGAAGTCTGGGCCTTGCTTAGGCATAGGCTGCAATAGGTCTCTGTGATCTTGTCCTACGCTGTAGGCAAGGTGCATGTTTCAACCTGGGCCTAGGTGTCAGATCCCCCTGGGCCAGGTATGTGTGGTCGGGGAGGATCCTGGCCCCGTCATTTTTTTCAGGTGGGAGGGATGGGTGGGGTCTCGGGAGGCACTGGGTTTTTTTTTTAATTTAAATGTTTATGTTGTTTGTTTGTTTTAACAAAATAAACCAAATAAAATAAACCAAATAAACATTTAACAAAATGAAATTCATTTAAAATCAACCCCTGAAAACAAAATGAAAAACGAAACACATTTTTTTCTATTTCCCATTGCCAATTTATACAAACAGGCCTGATTTCACTAATAAAATCCTTAAAAGTTTTTAGGTCATAAAAGTTTGGATAAAATAAATTTAAAATCTAGTTAATCTGAAAATATATAGGTATTCAGGCGTGGGGGAAGAAGCAATTTTAAAGCTTTGCAAAGTGCTTGCAGGCCTGTGAATACAAAGTACCTTTGAGCCTGCAGCAGGTTCAATGTTAGAGACTTAAATGGCATTCATGGATTTTAAAATTAAATCCCTATGCAATGTCAATTAGTTATGCCCTCCATCTACCTTTGGCTATGCCTCTTTACTTCACAGGTAAATGGGAGAGGGGGGAGATTTTTAGTCCTTAATTTTTCCTGGGTAGTTACTTAGTCATCCAGATGAAATGTTTTGAAAATTGTTCATTACAGGAACAAGTGGCAATTAATATCAAAACTGCAAATACAACATTTTCAAGGTTAGAAGGAGTAAACAAATATTCGGAAGGATTTCATTTAATCATCAGCAACAGTGACAAAACATGGGCAATATATAGCAGCAACCACATCATGACTCTGAGAACACCAGTAATCAGGGAGAAGCTACTTTCTTATCAACAGTGCCATAACATGATTAGTATGACCAGAATTATTACAACTAATCTTGCAATCATCATCAGTGCTACAACGTTGTAATCACTGTATACTAGAATTTCATCATCACCAGTGGAATCCAAATAAACTTTCCAAACTGTCACATTGAGCAAAGATGGCATATTTAATGACTCGGATAAATACAATCTTTTCTACCTTTTTGGGTTGCAGAAGCCTGCAATATTCACAAGCAACAGTACCAGAGAACAATTCTGCAAAATTTCTCTTAAGGAGCAGTGCGAGTTGGTCTGGTGGAGGTGCGAGGAAGGAAGGGGGGGGGGGGGGGGTTTATCCAGTGGTAATGCTCATTAGTAATACTTTTGTGAATAAGGGTAAGGATTTTGTAGAGCAGTGTTTCCCAACCCTCTCCTGGAGGCACACCTAACCAGTCAGGTTTTCAGAATATCCATAATGAATATGCATGAGAGAGATTTGCATACATTGGAGACCCAGGGTATGCAAATCAATCTCATGCATATTTATTGCGGCAATCCTGAAAACCTGACCGGCTAGGTGTGCCTCCAGGAGAGGGTTGGGAAACACTGTTGTAGAGGATACGAGATTGTATAGGAAGCCAGTGGAGATCGATCAGAGTGGGAGTGATGTGGTTCTTCTTGTTGGCATTTGTGAGGATACGTGCAGTGGCATTTTGAAGAAGTTGTAAAGGTTTGATGTAGGAAGCAGGGAGGCCAAGAAGGAGGGCGTTACAGTAATCTATTTTGGAAAATATGATAGACTGGAGTACAGTACAGAAATCAGAAAAGTAAAGTAGAGGTTTGAGTTTTTTAAGAGTTTGCAGCTTGAAGTAGCAGTTGCTGAGGATAGATTTTATGTAAGGTTTGAAGGACAGGTGATTGTCAAGTATGACACCTAGGTTTCGAGAGTGGGTGGGGAAAGTGGAAGAGGGGAGGGTGGAAGGTATAGGTGGTGATGAGTGTTTGGAGGAGATGAAAAGGAGTTCAGTTTTTTGGGGGTTAAGAGATAAGTGCATATCAGTTAGGAGCTGATTAATGGCAGCAACACAGGTTTCCCATTTTTGAAGAGCGGTGAGAGAGGAATTTGTGAAGGGGATGAGGATTTGCACATCATCTGCATAGATGAAGTGCGTGAAACCAAGCTTAGAAAGAAGGTCGGTAAGAGGGAGCATATAAATGTTGAACAGGGTAGAAGAAAGGGAAGAGCCTTGGGGGACACCACAGTTGAGATTTACAGGGAAGGATTCAATATTGTCAGTGGTGACATTGTAACAGCGATTTTAGAGGTATGATTTTATCCATGAGAGGGCTGTTCCGGAGATCCCTATACTGATGAGAATGTTGAACAGGATGCTATGATTGACGGTGTCGAAAGCGGCCAAAATATCCAGCATAGCAAGGAGGTAGGAGTTACCGGCATACATTCCTTTGATTAGAGTATCTGTGAGGGAGAGGAGTAGGGTTTCCGTACTGAGGTGTTTGCGGAAACCATATTGTGTAGGTGAGAGTATATTGTATTGCTCTAAGTAGTCTGAGAGATAAGAGTGGTTGGCAGCATAGACCACTATTCATATAGCACAGGATTTTAATCATATGTTGCCTCACAAAACCCATTCTAAATATGCCCACAGAACCAGTGCCATACTGAGCACTGAAGGCTCTGCCTACCCAAACCTGACCAGGGTGATCCAGCATTTCAATTTTCACCCACCAATCAGTGTACCTACAGACAGACCGGCATGACCAGGTGTACATACATACTGAGCAGTTGACAGGGCAGCACACCCGGGGCGATGGCAGGCTGGCAGCAGCAAGAGAGGCTGTGGGGCCATCAGTGGATCCTAAGCTGCTGGAGGCCAAAGAAGGAGAGAGGTTGCAGGCAGCTGGCACACAACCTTCTGGCGGCTGAAGGATTAACTCTGCAGGCTGCCAGTGCTCAACCAGCCAGCAGCTGAATATGAGAGGCCCAGAGGCTTCTGTTGTGCGTGTGCGTTCCACATGCACCCGCGCACAACTTCCTGCTCCCCCCTCCCACCAAGCAGGAAGATCAGTAGGCAATTGTGGAGCTCATCCTACCTCAGCCAGAAAACAACAGAAGGCCCGTGGAACCATGGTGGAGCTCATCCCACAATGGCCCAATGACAACAGGAGGCCATGTGTGTATGTATGTGAGCTTGTATATGTGTGAGCTTGTATATGTGTGTGAGTGAGTGAGAGCCTGTGTGTGTCTGAGAGCCTGTGTTAGTGTGTATGAGCCTGTGTTAGTGTGTATGTGTGTGAGGCATATGTGTGTTTGTGTGAGAGCCTATGTGTGTGTGTGTCTGTGTGTCTGTGTGAGAGCCTGTGCACCTGTCAATGTGTCTATATGAGAGCTTGTGGGTTTGCATGATTTGAATATTTGTGTGCCTGAGAGAGCCCATGTGTAACATATAGGCGCTCATAGGCTCTCATTAACACATATGCACACATATGCCCACATTTTAAAAGGCCTTCGCAAGTAAAACTCAGGGGTTATGAATATAGCCGGGCCTTGCGTACGCTGCGTGCATTTTAGAACAGGCTTGGCCAGGCACGTAAGCCCCGATATGTGTACAAGTGCCGGGCCTGCTGAAAGGGGTGGGCCGGGGGTGGGGTCTGGGCGGGGAGGGGCAGGGTGAAAGGCAGGCTGGGACAGCACCATTAGACACTGTCCCGGGAAGCATGGTCCACAGCCGGCCGGCGCAAGAAGATTACTTCTGCTCCAGAGGGGATAGGTAGGCTTAGTTTAGGGGACGAAAGGAGAGGGGAAGAGAGAGGAAGGATACAGTAACAGGTAAGGAAGTTCCTTCCCAGTCTGCTCCTTTATTGGAGCAAACTGGGAGGGAACTGGGGAAGCCCTACTCGTGTTGCCGTGCATATTATTCTAAAGTTCCCCCACCCCCCGCATGCGGAGCAGGCCACCCACCCACACATGCGTGCACAGACATGAAAATCCAGGGCACATGTGTGAATGGGAAACACACATAACGGGAAACACACATAAGCTGACGATAAACCGGACGTCTGCGCCATCACAGAGTCCTGGCTCAAGGACTCCGACATTGTCCTCCTCAATCAACTCTCCAATCATACCTATGATATCTTCAACACCCCGAGACCCAAGAAACAAGGTGGAGGCCTACTCCTAGCAGTTAAAAAGCACATAAAACTTAAACCTGTCAACATTGAACCCCCCCCCCCCCCCCCGATTAGAAATTGGGCTCTACAAATCACACGAACTACAGGTCTTCCTTGTCTACACTCCCCCGCCCCCCCCTGGCCTCCTAGAACATAACCCATCCCCCCTCATTAAATTCATCACCAACAACATCAACATTGAAGCCCCCGCCATCATTCTAGGAGACTTCAATCTCCACGTTGACATCTCTCCCCTCTCTTCATCCTGCGAAGCCCTCCTCAATTCCCTAGACGCTATTGGATACAAACAAATCATCTCCTCCCCCACTCATAAAGCTGGCCACACCCTAGACCTATTATTCATCAATTCCAGCATCATCTCCCCCAACACACCCTCATGTACCCCTGTTCCCTGGTCAGACCATACCATTATCAAAACCTCTCTCTCCTTCAAGACACCCTTACTTAACCGTTCCGCTTCCAATACCTCTATTGCATTCAGAAAACCCTGCCCTAGTGAAGAGCTCATATCAGCCCTCTCCAATTCCTTGTCCAACCTTAATTGCACCGATCTCGAGGCCACGATCAAGTCTTGGAGCACCCTCACCCTTGACATTGCAAACAAATTATGTCCCATCACTACACGTGAATTGAACCCTTCTGCCAAAAATCTAAAACCGTGGTACCCGACTGACCTAAAACACATGAAAATGATCTCAGACAAAAGGAGAGAGCCTGGCGTAAAGACCCATCTCCCCAAAAAACCTCCTCCTTCAAATCTGCACTTCACTGCTACAGAACCACTACTCTTAATGCCAAACGCGACTTCTACGCCAAAAAAAATCACAATTACATCTATAATCCAAAAGCCCTCTTCTCTTATGTCACTAAGCTCACCAAGCCTGCCCCCCTCAGTCATCCCTGACAATGACGCAAGTAGTAAATGTGAAGAACTGGCATTCTACTTTCACAACAAAATAGCCAACATCCTCCTCAGATTTACCCCCGACCCCATCTCCCTACCCCTGGGCCCACGCTTAACAACTGCTACCCTCAACTCTCTTGAACTCACCTCCTCCATCAAAATAGCCTCACTCCTCAAAAAGATTAAACCGGCTACCCACCCCTCCGACACTGTTCCTACCAAAGCCCTCCTTACGATACCTGACAACATTGCTAAATCTTTGGCTGACATTATCAACTGCTCCCTTTCCTCTGGCATAGTCCTTGACCCCCTCAAGTCTGCAGCAGTCAAACCTCTGCTTAAAAAACCCTCCCTAGACCCAAAGGACCCAGCCAACTTTCATTCCATCTCCAATCTCTCCTTCATCTCAAAAATCATGGAAAAAGTAGACAACGCCCAACTAACAGACTACCTGGAAGACAATAAGATTTTGCACTCATCCCAATTCGGCTTTCTTAAATACCTCAACACTGAAACCCACCTTCTTTCCCTTACAGACTTCCTCCTCAGAGGCATGGACCAAGAACACTCCTACATCCTGGCCCTCTTGGATATCTCTGCCGCCTTTGACACTATAAACCATAATCGCCTCCTCTCCCGCTTAGCCCACATCGGCCTCTCTGGCACTGCACTCCAATGGTTCACATCCTATCTCGCTAATAGAAAATTCTCAGTCGAAATAGGCAATGCCGAATTCACCCACTATGCTCTCTCTCAAGGAGTTACCCAGGGCTCCTCCCTCTCATCTATCCTTTTCAATATATATCTTTCCCCCCTCTGCCAACTCCTATCGGATCTCGGCCTCAAATTCTACCTATATGCTGATGAAATGCAAATCATCATTCCCATCCAGGACTCCCTAACTAACGCCCTCAGTTTCTGAAAAAACTGCCTCGACTCCATCAACGCATTCCTCACTGATCTTCACCTTGTCTTAAACACTTCTAAAACAGAACTGCTCCTTATTTCACAACACTCACCCCCCAAACCCACACTTGCAAACGACCCTGCCTATAACGCCTTTCTTACACAGCCCTGTGCAAGAAACCTCGGGGTTCAGAATGACAAGCAACTGAACCTAAAAAAACATATCAACTTGATCCTCAAGGAAGGCTTCTTCAAACTCAATGTGATGAAAAAACTAAAACCCTTACTTCACACTGCTGATTTCCGCACCATCATTCAAGCCACCCTCTCATCAAAAATGGACTAATGCAATGCCCTTTTCCTAGGCCTCCTCTACTCTTCCTTAAAACCTCTCCAAATGCTACAGAATGCAGTAGCTAGAACTATCTCTAACGCCTGTAAATATGATCACATCACCCCCATCCTTAAAAACTTACACTGGCTCCCGATCCCCTCGCGCACCCTATATAAAACCCTGACCATGATTCACAAATCCATACACTCCCACAACTCATATTGGCTTGATGAGCCCTTCCATCCAATATGATCTAACCACTCCACCAGAGCCTCTAACAATGGGACCCTCCATTTGCCTTCCCTAAAATAGGCACACCTCACCTCCATGAGGTGAGGTGTGTTCCTTCTTCTTCCGTAACTTCTCGCCCATTGAGCATAACTAATGTATTGGGGATAAAGAGTTACTAGCCATTAAAATGGCCCTGGAAGAGTGGGGGCAGTGGCTGGAGGGAGCACAACATTGTATCACTGTATATACTGACCATAAAAACCTGGAGCACCTCCATCATGCCAAGTGATTGAATGCTCACCAAGCCCTATGATCATTGTTCTTTACTAGCTTTGCTTTCATGGTGAAATACAGACTTGCTGATGCCCTCTCCCGGTCTTTTGAATCTGAGGATATCCCGACCCTACCCCCCCAGGTACATAATCGATCCAGTGCAGATTCCTCTGGTCACTACTGAGACAGTTCCTCTATGGAAGATGGTCATTCTCCACAAATACCGCCAGATACTTTGGAATAGGCCCACGACTCTCATGTGGAAGGACATCCTGACAAGACCTGGACCCTTGCATTACTCTAACAATATTATTGGTGGCCCCAGATACAAAGAGATGTCAAGGCCTATGTGGACTCCTGCCCTACTTGTGCCCATCAAAAATCCATGGGACAACTTTGGGGGCTGTTGCAGCCATTGCAGTCCCCAAGGAAACCTGGACCCATTTGTCTATGGATTTTATAGTGGACCTCCTCCTTTCTAATGGCTGTCATGTCATTTGTGTCACAGTCGACTGTTTTTCAAAAATGGCTAACTGCATCGCCCTCCCAAGCCTCCCCCCAGCACCAGAACTGATGAAGTTGTTTACCACCCACATTTTCCACCTACGCAGTTTGCCAAGGCACATCACCTTTGACAGTGGCATACAGTTTATGGCCAATTCCTGGCATGTTTTGTGCCAGAAGTTTAATATCAAGCTGGACTTTACCATGACCTATCACCCAAAAACCAATGGTCAGACAGAAGGAATGAATCACACACTCAAAAGTTTCCTGAGAGCATTTGTCAATGAGCATCAGGACAACTGGGCATCCCTCCTCACGTGGGCAGAATTTTCTCATAACTCTCAAAGCAATGATGCCACGAGATTCTCCCCATTTCTGATCATTTATGGGAGACAGCTTCTACTCCCACTACCACTTCCCTTGTCCATTTGCTCTCCAGCAGCCCAATTAACAGCACATATAATTCCAAGAACTGTGGACCCGAACAGAGGTAATGATTCAGAAAGCTGGCCGGAGAGCTAAGAAAGCCACTGACATCCACTAATGACCAGCCCCCCCCATTTCAAGTCAGGAGACAAGGTCTGGTTAAGCACCCACTACATCCGACTTAGAGTACCCTCTATGAGACTCACACCCTGTTATATAGGATCTTTTCCCATTATCCAGAAAATAGGGCCCATTACATATCACACAGCATCCACAGCATGTTTAATGTTTCTCTCCTCAAGTTGCTAGTTCTGTCATGGCCCTCCCAGAAGGCCTTAGAACCCCAGGAGGTATCCACCGAGAAGGAAAGGTTTATCAAGTAAAGAAAATACTTGACGTCCGGTGACAAAATAAGAAGTGGGAATATTTGATATCCTGGGAAAGATATGGCTCAGAGGAAAATACTTTGGATCCTGCCTCCAATATAGTACACAAGAGTCTATTCAAATGGTTCCATGCCTCTCATCCCATGCCTCTCATCTCATTGGGAAGGGAGCTTAAAGGAGGGGGTAGGTTTGAGCTCATAGGTTGGGGAGCTCTGCGGCTGGCCGCACTTACCCAGCACTACCCCGGACCAGCCCCGACTTCCTTTGCAGGGGCATAGAGCCACCACCAACACTGAGCTTCCTTATGGCTTGGAGCTGCCGACATCTGGACCTGCCAGCAACTCACTTGGTGCATGTGCGCGCCCTTCCATAGAATTTAAAGGGGCCGCAGAAGTAAAGTTTCTGCAGCTCCCTCTGATGATGTCAGCCCTCCAGACTACTTAAGCCCATTCCTACCTATGGTACTTTGCCTCAGCAACAGGTTGAGCTCATTGTGAGTAGCTAGCTGCCTGACTTCTTGTTCCTGTCCTTGTCCTCTACTGGATTGCTTCTCTGGTCTTGACCTTGGATTGTTCTGGACTTCATTGGATTGCTGCCTGCCTTGACTCCTGGTTTACTTTCTGGACTTCGCTGGATTGCTGCCTGCCCTGGTATGCCTTCTGGACTTGGGTGGATTGCTGCCTGCCCTGACCCTAGGAACCTTGACTCATCTTATACCTTTCACCCTTAGTGGAGTTGTTCATCTTGGGAGACCTGCACCTTAGTCCAGCCAGCCCCGGTACCCAAAGGTTCTACCTGTGGAGAATGAGGGCAGGTATTGGTGAAGGCCCTGTTGGGTCTCTGCACTGGCCAGCTTCACCAGCTGATGATGAGGACATGCAGAGTTCCTCCCTGCAGATAGTGTCAACCTTGTCTCAGTCCAAGGGTCCACCTTTGCAACAGAGTCCACAGCCACTTGTGCTATAATGGGATTAGCACGTCCAAAACGTGCATCCAAACACCGGTGAAACTAATAGCACTCATCACATTCAAATGCATGTTGATGAGGCTATTAGTTATTCACCCCAGAACTAAAAAATATGTGCGTAAAAATGAGTGCCATTTTCCTAACTCGCTGACAGCTGATCTTTCCTGGGTGACCCCTCATTTAAATATTGAATCTTGCACCCAGGAGCAGTGCCTGTTTGCTCATTAGGAAAGTAGGCACTCAAAACTGAGCACCCATTTTCCACACTAATTTATTAATCAACTCTATTATATTTCTTCAAAAAACACATATGACACCCTCAGAACATCTGAAGTTAGGATTAGGTTGGGTGGGGTAAGTAGTGGATGCTTACTACTCCACCAGGAGTCGAGGAGCCTACATCTTATTACATAAATCCCTTCCTATTTCTATCACTAGAACTTTCAGTGATCCTGAAGGCAGATTTAACATTGTTGAAGGAAGCATCTATGGTGCTACTCTATTATTGGTCAATGTTTATGGCCCTAATTAATATTCTGGGGAATTTTTGTACAGCTTTTCAACATGCTTAAGTCTTCTCCTGCTAATAAGGTAATTATGGAGAGAGACTGTAATCTATGTCTAAATGTGAAATTGGATATATCTCATTCTTCTGCTTCTACAATGCCAATTCCAGTGGCTTTACAAACCATTACACAGTTCTACAATCTCTATGATGTGTGAAGAGAACACTTCCCCAGCAGTTGTGATTACACATATTACTCTCCCCGACATCATACACACAGTAGATGAGATTTATTTCTATGCAGTTCCTCTATCATGCTTTTTAAATGCAATAGTGATATACGATCATCTCATTTATCTGATCACTATCCAGTTCTGCATTCTGTAGTCTTTGTTAGGGAGGCAGGCTCCAGGAACAGGTGGCACTTAAACCTCTCTCTTCTTCAGAACCTGGATTTTGTTGGCTTGGTGAGAAAAGCTGTCACAGACTTTCGATTTCACCAGCAGAGGCTGATGACCTTAGGTTACATTGGGAAACCCTAAAAATGGTATTGAATAGTCAAATTATATCTTTTGCTAATTATAAGCAGAAACAATTTGTGGCTAAACAAAGTGAATTGATTCAGCTGATCAATTAATTAGAATGTCAACATAAGCTAAATTGTTCCCCTAAGACATACAAGGCTTTACAACTTGCTAGAGAGAAGCTGCTCAAACGTCAATCTTCTTTAATAGAAATAAGCTTTAGGTTCTCCAAGCAAAAATATCATCAACAGGTTAATAAACACAGCTCCTTATTGGCAAAATTGATTAATTGAAAGACCTCTCCATCTGTTATTAGTGCCTTACAAGGAGCCATTGGTGATCTTTTTCACTCCAACACACAAATAGTGTGGGAATTTCAGGCTTTTTATCAGCATTTGTACAGAGCTTCTGACACATTTTCGTTCTGATATCAAAAGTTTTTTAAGCTCAGTGCAGATTTCTCAGCTTCCTGATGAGATAAAGGCCCAGTTATAGAGGCCAATCACAGTCTTTGAGATTGAACTAGCTTTACAATCTTTGGCAGTGGGAAAGAGTCCAGGTCCCGATAGTTTCCCTTTAGAATATTATAGACATTTTTGAAGGGAGCTGGTCCTACTTTTGTAGGAGCTTTTTAATTTTAGGAGGACACCTACCTTTTCTCCCAGGGACTTACTGGATGCTCCTATCACTAAAGCCAGGAAAGGATCCCTTGTTTTGTGGTTCATATAAGCCAGTATTCTTGATAAACTCTGCTATAAAAATTTTCTCTAAAGTGTTACAATTTTGGTTTGAATACTTGTTGCCAACACTAATATATCCTAAATAGACTGGTTTCATAAAATGTCGAACTTATATAGTTAACACTAGAAGACTGTTTAACAAAATTCACATAGCAGGGAAACTCAAAATTCCTGGAGCGGTCCTTTCCCTAGACACAGATAAAGTGTTTGACTATATATCTTGGCAATACTTCTTCACAGTCGTACAACATTATGGTTTTCATGAACAATTTGTCAATTGGATTTTAGCACTATACAAACAACCTAGGGCCCGAATCCTAGAAAATGGGTTTTTTTTCGGATACTTTTTCTATTGCCAGGGGGAACAGGCAGGGGTGTCTTCTTTCCCCTTCTCTATTTAACTTAGCTCTTGAGCATTGCACAAAAAATTAGGGAATCTCGGAATTTTGAGGGCTTCCACTTGGGACTCAAACTCATAAAATCTCATTATATGCAGACGATATTTTACTTTATGTTACACATCCCAAAAGATCAATCCCGGCTATAGTAAGTCTTTTGGAAAACTATAGGAAGTTGACTGCTTCTACCGCTAATTATACTAAATCCCTCAAGATGTATTTGGGTTCTAGAGGTTTCTGTCATTCCCTACACAGTAGTTTCGTGATAGCAGCGGATAATATTAAACATCTTGGGATAGTGGTCCCAAAGAGTCTGAGGGAGTTGTATAAACTGAATTATTCTAAGGTGTTTCTGAAATTGCATGCACTCATGTCTGGGCAGCACGCACTGAGGGATGGTGCATGCTGTGGGGGGGGAGAATTTTCGATTAAAACATGCAGCGATGCAATCGGGCCTCCCCCAGTTCCCTCCAGGTATGCTCTAATTAAGGAGCAAATTGGGAGGGAACTTCCCTACCCTCCTACCTAATATTCTTCCCTCTTCTCCTCTCCTCCTCGACCTTTAACCCCCTTCTTATCTACTTACTTTTTTTTTTTTAATTCATTACTTACTGCTACTCTAGAGCAGAAGTAATCTGCACGCATTGGCCAGCTGCCAGCGTGCACTTCCCTTGGACAGCGTAGAATGACGCTGTCCCGTCCCATCCCCCACCCTGCCCCTTCCCACCCAGACCTTGCCCCTCGGCCCGCCTCTTTGGAGAAGCCTGGTGCTTGTGCATTTACTGGGGTTTACGTGCATGGCCAGGCCCGTTTTAAAATGCATGCGGTGCGCGCAAGGTCCAGCCATGCACGTAAACCCCGCTTTTTACACTCACAGGTCTTTGAAAATCGACCCGTGAAAGTCTGGTGAACAGCTAAGAAATTATTGGGATTTCAATATGAGGGACTTTCCCCCATTTCTAACTTTCAGGTAATTCCACCGAATCTCCTCTTACTTTTTTTCTGGACTTGGAGGATTGGACTACGGGTGTAAGTTTCCTCAACCAAATGCTGGTAGATGGTCACTTTAAGAGTTTCCCTGATTTACAAGCTGACTATCACATTGCTGAGTACACAAACATGCTATATTTTTACCTGACTGTGTAAGGTGGTAGAACATCACTTGGAGAACTCTGGCCCACTACGCTTGCGAACTGGTCTGCAATCTTCTCTTATTTCACCCAGATCTTCTAAACCAGTGGTTCCCAACCCTGCACTGGGGACCCCCCCAGCCAGTAAGCTTGTCAGGATATCCACAATGAATATGCATGAGAGAAAATGTACATGCACTTCCTCCATAACATGCAAATTTTCTCTCATGCATATTCATTGTGGATATCCTGAAAACCCAACTGGTTAGGGGGTCCCGAGGACAGGGTTGGGAACGACTGTCCTAAATGTTTGATTTCCAGATTGTAACTTATCTGTTAGATGGTATTTATGATCCTGTGACATGTCCCACCATTATTGAAAGATGGAATTGAGGATCTTCTGTTAGACTTCGATAATGATGATTGGAAGGACATATGGGAATTTACCCTAAAATTGTCTCGTTGCAATAAAGTTCAAGAACTAATGTTCCGACTATTACACAGAACCTTTTGATAACCCCCTATTTTTCTCTAAGTTTAGCAGATCTAACCCTCTCTGCTGGCGAAGATGTGGTATGCCTGTATCCCACTTTCACATGTAATGGGACTGTCCCATTGTTACTAATTTCTGGCAACAAGTCAGATCCTTGATTGGAGAAATTTTGGGTCGCTTATTGCCATTTACGGCACCCTTATGTCTGTTGGGAAAATGGAGAGATGTTATACAGTCTAAATCTGAGAAACTTTTGTCCACTAGGCTGTTACATGCTGCTCATATTACCATTGCTTATTATTGGAAGTTCATGCCCCTGATTGATCACTGGAAATCTGTGGCTGCAGATATCGCTATAATGGAAAAAAAAAATCATTTTTCATTACTGAAGAAACTTGGGACTTACAACACCATTAGGAAACTTTATTGACAATGGAGAAACTGCATTGACTGATTGCTATCACACTTCCCAGGTATCTGACCTGATTGCTAACTTGTTATGTTTGTTTGTGTGCTGTATTATTGTTTCTGTATTGTTGCATCTTATAAATAAAAATAATTTAAAAAAAAGCCAGATCTTAAGAGAGATTATGACTGGGTAACAAAGTAATTAATTTCTCTACAAGCATATTATGAAATCAACTCAAATTGCTTTTGTTAAGGGCTGATCAACTCCAGTCCTGATTTTCAGGATATCCACAATGAATATGCAAGTGATAGATTTGCATGCAGTGCCTCAGTTATATGCACATCTACCTCATGTATATTCATTTTGAATATCCTGAAAATGAGGCCTGTTTGTGGCTCTTGAGGACCAGAGTTGGCCATCTCTGTTTTAGTTTAGCAAATAATTATCAAATTATTTTGAAAAGCAGAGTAAAAGTGCAGAATACCAAATGACTCATTTTACTCAAATTCAATACATATAAAATTCCTAAAAGAAAGATATTTATCAAATTTAGATGTGTGTTATCTGACAGAGAAAATAAGGAGTATATTTGAGATAAAGTGCTTGCATATATGAATATAAATTGTGACAAAAAGAAACAAAACAAACCTCAGGTCCAGTCCTGCCAAGGTAAAAAAAAAAACAATTTTCTTGGGCCATCTCTCCACTATCTTTTATTTTCCAGCTTATCTTACCCCTTCTGACACTTGAAAATGAGACAGGGGTGATCCCTAGTCATTTCTGTGTTGCTGGTACATGTTCCCTAATGGGTCTGGATAACCTTTGGCTGGCACCATTTGCAGAGTTTGCCATGCAACAAAATGGTATTGGCCTCAGGTATGGCAAACACTGACCATGGAACCAGCATTGGGTCATCTTACGATATTAGGGAACAGACACTAGTGAGTAAGGAACAAATGAGGAATAATCCTGCCCAATTTTCAAACTACAGCTGGGGGCACAGGCCAGGGTGGTGCAAAGTAATGGAGAAAGGATTTTTAGGTGGGCTGGGTCTGCACCAACACTTTTGTTTTCATTTTTTATGCATTATATATATTTTTTTAATTTCATCTATTATTTTATATTTTAAATAAATGAAAAGAACTAAAATAAAAAAAAACCTATAAAACTATAAAAACTAACCAAAATGAAAGAAAAATGGTTCCTGTGCAAACTTTTAAAAATGAGTATGAGAGCTGACAGGATAATGTAGATATGACAGAATATTAAATAGGTTTTGCCCTATTGAAAAAAAATTGGCACTGTGTTTTTTAAAGATTTTGAATAAGAAATTTTAGACAATGTTTAAAATAAAGGAAGATTTTTAATTAACTTTTTGGGGTTGGTGGATGATTGGTATCATCTGAGTAAAGAAAGAACATTTTTTCAACCTATGGGCCTGATTCACTAAGCATTTTTCCCACAGACCCAGCATGGGAGAAAAGCCTTAAGGGTAGATTTTTAAACCTGAGTGTGGGCGTCCATGTGCACGCGGTTCTCGCACATGGATGTGACGTCTTTATATTTGTGCACGCGAGTCCCAACTCCAATGAAGGAGCGGACTGGACGAGAACTTCCTAAGCTCCCAAAGATATTCCTGCTTTGATAAAAAGTAAACATACAGAGTCATTCTTTATTCTGCTATGTGCCGGTATCACATGCAGTACGGCCTTATCGCATGCAATAAGGCCCTATGGTATGCGATACCTACTGCATCACAACGGTATTATTCTAATTAGGGGAAGGGAAGGAGCGTGGGAAGTGTTTGGGCAGAGTTATCTCCCTGCAGCACCTCAGGTGAAAATGTTTTTCATATTATCGCTGGCAGCACCACTGGAAATAACTAAACCTTTTCCCGTGGCGCTATGGGGACAATAGTGGGTGCCGTGGCTGCACCGTGGTGGGAAAAACTGCACCACTGCGATGTGGCTGGCTGCCCACTCTCACCCCCTGTCCCCTTTTTTTTTTCCACGTCTCATCATTCTGCTGTAACTATAGCAGAAAGATGAATCTAGCTGATAGTTTGTTCTGATGGCTGGCAGAGGCTGGCAGAGGCAGATGGCTACGCATAATTTGGCTTTTGAAAATTGCCTGGAGTTGAGCCTGTGAAAGTACAATCAGAAGCCATTTCACATGTAATTTTGTATACGCTAGAAAGATGCACTCTGGGGGGTGTAGTTTGGGGCAGGGAAACCATTTAATGCTTACTTTTTATTTTGAAAACAGGGATGATAACTTTCAAACCAGTGCATGGGCATATGCATCTGTGCGAGCCCAGATTTGCAGCCATTATATAACTTGTGTGTATATATGCATACATGTTATAAAATAGCCTGACAGCACTCATATCTGTGCTCAGTTTTAAGTGGGTTTGAACCTGTGTGCATAAATTCTGCTTCTACTACCTTCTGGGAATTTTAAAAGGGGCATACGACCATGCCATTGCCAGTTTCACCAGTTCATCCACTAGTTGAGCCAGTTAGACCTCCGAACCCTCCTGTTTTGATAATCTGCACACCCTCAGATACCCCAGACCATTTAAACCCCCGAGAAATGGCTTTTTCTGTTTATTTTTTATCCTACACCTCAACACTAGCAGTTGTAAACTTATGTGTCAGTGGTCCTGGTTGCACACCCAGACACATAAATATTTTTGCACATATCTCTTGTCTATGCCCCGAAATGCCCATGCCCCATCCCTTTTTGAAAACTTTTGTCATGTATTCACAGCCGGAGATACACACGTAGAGCTTTTAAAAATCAGTTGGTGAGCACCAGCCTGACTTGTGCTCTCTTCCCCCAATTCATGCACCTGTGAGTTAGTGTGTGTAAATCTATTTCTACTTGCAGGTGTAAATTAGGAATGTGCAGACCCAAAATTTTTGGTTCTGTTTGGCTTTTTTTGTTTCATTTTTATTTGGTAAATGTTTTTTTCAGTTCGGTTAATTTGTCAAACTGAAGAAAACCATAAACAAACAAAAAAATCCTGAAAGAAAAAGAAAATGAACTGATTAAAATAAAACAGGCCTCTGGTGGCCTAGGATGAGCCTTCCCGAGTCAAAAAAACTGCTTGGGCACAGTGTGAAACATAGCCCTGGGCTGGGTCTAGCTCCGAGCATGGAGTCTGGACCTGGTGGGGGGGAGCTTTCTCTTCTGTAAAACTGTCAGGAGAAGGAACCTCCAATGCTTGCTCTCACTTATCCCCTTTCTTGGACCCTGCTTGCAAAAGGGCAGGAGAGATGACCAGTTGCTCCATCCTGGGTCCCACTGCTTTAAAGCTGGTACTGTCTGCCTGGAGGATGACGCTGATGTGACGTCAACTTGGTGCCTTTCATTGGTTCAGCCTGTGTCATTTTGATGTATTGGCCATACATCAAACTGGTGTCATCTACAATGGAGGAAGGCGCCAAAGTGATGTCACTTTTCCGCTATCCTCCAGTCAGACAGCATCATTTTTAAAGTACAGGGTTGCTGGCAGGAGAAATTGAAGGCTCAGGCCTGGCCTAAGACCTTGGCACCAGGCCTAGGCCATGGCACTGGGCCCTGGTAGGGATTTTGGCCAGAAAGGCCCAACCAGGGCTGCTGGAGGCCCACATATTTTTTTTTTAGTGTCACAAATACAAAAGACTCCAAACTTTGGAAGTATTTTCTTAAGAGGTTATTTTCTGTTTGTTCAATTTAAATCAAATAAAAAATTACCTCATTCATTGCATTTTTGGCATTTGTTATAAACTAATTTGCATTCCCTAGTATAAATGTGTATGTGTATGCCTCTAGAGTTCCATGCACAACCTAAGCTCTGCATTTTCCAGTGTTTTCCTTCCAAAGGCAAGAATGATTTTGGGTAAATTGAAGCTCAAGAGTTTATAGGCATCAATGTCCATATGCACACTGCATCCAATTATAACCTCTGTAAATTTTCAAATGGATACTCTTTTCTATCACTAATGTCGGTTATTATGGTACACTCAGGGCAAGCTTTCCTCTTGTTTTTTTTAAAGTACTTAAAGCAGTTCACTTGTCAAGGATTATTACTTCATTCACATTCTCCTCAAATGGCTGTTCTATAGCAGCAGGAAAGGGAATTGTCTCTCCATAGCTCTTGATAGTTTTATGCTGCTTTCTTTATATCTGAAAACAAGTCAATGATTCTTTTGTTTCTCTGTCTCACATTAACTTCCCTTTATGATGCCATAGTCATCTCATTTTTATAGCTGGTGGTCTAGTTTAGTAAAATCTTTTAGACAAATATCCCTTCAGTTATGGTATTTCACAATGAAAGCGTGGAACTTATATGATTAAACTATATATTTCCAAATATGTAAAAAGGCTAAACAGAGAAAATTAGAACAGAAACATTTCTGTTATACACTGTTCAGGTAAGTACCATTATCTTTTCAAATATGCAATTTAGTAATTTAGTCAATCAATTCAAGCTAAAACTTAAATGCACAGTTTAACATTTTAGTATGTCTCTTGTCTGTGGACTAATTCAGTGTTACATTAGAAGCTGCTATTAATGTTATCACAATGGCCACACAGAGTGGGTAAATACTTATATAGTAATTTAGCTCATACATTCGTTCTTGTACTTCATTCTCTTACATCTTTCCTTTCTGAAGCAGTGCTATCTATCCTAGTATATCAACAAGATTTGGCATTCATGTTATGCTTTTGATTGCCCCTTTCTACTTGTGTCAAAAAGAGTACAACTTTGCTTTGGGAGTAGACTGTATCTACTGTTTGTTATCTATTGTGCTCATATGTATTTAGGAATCCTCCCCATAGCTCAGGTGTTAAGTTTTAAGGGAAAGGCAGACTTCAGTATTTATTTACTATACTAAAACATGCCAAACTTATGCAATAATCATATTCATCATGTAGAACCAGTGTTGCAGCAGGATGAACTGGAGGTCAATCGCCATGATAACATTGTCCTTGCAAGCTAAGATTCTTTTGGTTGGAACAACATAAGAACTTTAGAGGATGCTGTACAGGTAGATTTTGAGATAACAAGTATTCCTTTTTATAGAGAAATTGCCACTCAAAATAGCAAACTACAGCGGTCATTCATACCTCTATATGAGGCTCACCTAGTTACTCGAGTTGAGGTTTAGGTAGGAGTGTAGGGATTAGGGGCCGCTTGACATTCAAAGTGAGATGTACAAACAGAACAGTGCTCTCTTGTGAATATTTGCTGACCTTCGGAGTGAGGAAACTCAACCAAAGATGAGATTTGTGCAATGTTCTCTCAACCTAGCTTGATGTTACCCAGGTAGAGAGTCCATCTTCACAAAAGAGCATTGTTTTGTTCATACGTCTCACTTTGAATGTCTTTGGTTTTCTATCTTTTACTCCCCCCCACAACTGTGTTCTTCTCCATTGCATCTTTGTTTTCTCTGATTAAAAGTGAAAAGATGTCTATGAATTCATGCCTACAAATATTTTTCTTAAGCTTTCTAGGGACACCATTGTCCAATGTGTTTATCCGCATAGAACCTCCTTCTTTGACCTGACCCCTTCTGAGGGGAAGGCGTGTTTTTGTCTGCGATGCTGCTAAATTGGCCAGTAGTACTAAGGGTTGAGTTTTTTTTTTCCCAAAAGACCCCAACCAACACTGATTTATCAGCAGACTTATTTCTCGTAAAAGATTACAATGCATTTTGCATTACACTAACTACAGATATCTCATTGTCACTGCCAGTGGAATGAGTATTAGAGTCAGAGGAGATTTGTGCCATTCTGTTGGCTGACTTACCCGGATCAACTGCAGTGTAAACGGTTGAGCTGGAAGCACCGGAGCATTATCCAAGTTGGCACCAGTCTGGGCCAATTTGGAGGCACTCCAGACCAGTAGCACACAGGCATCTGGTAGAAACAAAATAGAAAATAAGATCAAATTTCCTATTTCATTTCATTACATTCTCAAAGTAAAATGATTGAAAATATGATGACATTTTGTTGCTTTCTATGTTTTATCTTGAAAAAAATAATGATCTATTGAGCCTAGGCCCAAGCCCAAAACCAGGGCCCCACATAGGGAATAGGCCAAGACCCAAAGCAGTGACCTTGGCATATGCCCGAGTGTGAAGCTAGGGCCAGGGCATGGGCCTAGGCCCAAGGCAGGGGCCTTGCCTAGGCATACATTGCAGACTGATGCAGCAGCCACAAACTAGGCCTGACCATGATGCTGGGCTCTCAGCCGAGGCTCAATGATGGATATTAGGCTGAGAACTCCAAAATTGAAAAAACGTACAACCTTCATCGGGATTCAGCATCATGGACCAAGTCCATGGCTTCAGCCTGTGCTCAGGCTGAAGCCATGGACTGATCCAGAGGCTGAATCATGATACCTGGACCTCAGCCTATGCTGGGTCCCAAGCACAGGGCCCAATGCTTAGGTTCAGTCTAGAGACTGGGTTCCAGTGCTGGGGCCTTGGCCCAGACCCAGAAGACATGACGGTTACCAAGACAGAAACTGTGTCCCAATGCCTGGGCTTCTGTATAGGTTAGGGAATGGGCCCAAGTCCAATGCAGTGGCCTGGCCTGGAGACTGGGTCCTGAAGCCAGGGCCTCAACCTGGCCCAGAAGTCGGGTCCCAATGTTTGGGCCTTGACCTAGTCTGGGGCCCAATGCTACAGCCAAGTTCAGGAGAATGAGACCCAAAACCAGGGTCCAAGCCCAGGACTTTGGCCACAGCCTGGTTTGGAGATGTTCCAGATGCTGGGGACTCAGCCAGGGTCAGTCCCAGGCCTGGCTTCCTGGCTTCAGAGGTCTTTATCCATCTCCTTTCTTCTTATACAAAATAATGCATGCCACTTTGGAGGCACCAGAGATAGCTAACTCCAGTGTTTCCTTCCCAGCAGAGGACACCATTTTAATGTACAGCAGCACAAATTAAATAATTCAGCACCTCCCAAGTGGACAGTTTCATTTTCTAAGGAAAAAGATGGTCTGAAAACTTCTGAGGCTTAGGCACTGGATCTGGGACTGACCCTGGGTTGGCAACCCTGGTGTCAGTACCCAGTGTTCAGGCCAGGCCCTCGCATAGAGCCAGGGTCTGGGCTGAGTCACCGGCAATGGGACCTGGACTCAGGACTGGGTCATGGCATTGGGCTTGAGCCCAGGCATCAGGTATGAGTCCAAGTTGAGGCCCTGTTGTTGGGACCCTGTCTCCAGACCAGGCCATATTGTCGGGCCTGGGCCTGGGACCTGATCTCTGGGTCAGGCCCCAGCATCGGGCCTGGGTCTCAGTTGAGACCCTGACATTGGGGCCCAGTCTCTTGACAATTCTGCAGTGTCAGACCTGGGTTCTGGCCCTGACTAGGTCAAGGTCCAGGCATCAGGGCCTAGATCTGGGCCGAGTCCCCTGCATCATGACCCGGTCTTTGTACTGGCCCCGGAGTCAGGTCTTGGCCCTGGCCTAAGCTGAGGCCCAGGTGTCAGGTTTAAGCCTCGTAGGCTGGAGTATATATCTAGGCTTGGCTTGAACATCATCCTTATGTAGGCCTAGGCCTCAACATTGGATCCCCACTGGACCTAATAAGTGGAAGCCAGGGAGGATCCTTGCCACAGAATTTTTTCAGGTGGGAGTGATAGGTGGGGCACAAGGGAGGCCTCAGGAGGCCATATTTCTTTTTCTTTTTTTTCATTTTTGTGGTTTTTTATGTTTCTTTTAACTTAATAAATTAAATAAACTTTAGATGAAACAAAATTCATAGAAAACAAAACCACCAAAAACAAAATGAAAAACAAAACATTTTTTTCTTCTTACCATCCTTAGATTATATCACTGAGGTCTGGGGGAGAGCTTTCAGACCCATGCAGAATCTTGCACCCTATAGATACAGATGCATTGTTCTCCTTTCCTTAGCATATAAATACTAAATTAGACTGTTTTTTAATATCCAAACTGTTCATGCCTTCAGTACATCAGGTATAGATCTATAGTTATATAATATCTGATCATGCTGGAATTTCTTTTAATTCAGGATGGGTGGGGGAGGAAGGAACTACCCAATCAGATTTTACACTTTAAGTCTAGATTTATGGTGATTGTAAACTGGATTTAGAAAATCAGGTTAACAAGACAATCGTGGAATAATGTGCATTTAATGATTCATATGAGGTTTTAGGGGTGTGCATTCATTTTCGACGTATTGGCAATCTGCAAAGTATATGTCCCTATTTGTTGTCTTCGTGGGGTCACAAAATGTATGGCAAACCCCCACGAATACAATGTATCTAACAAATAAACCCCCCACCCTCCTGACTCCCCCAAGACTTACCAAAAGTCCCTGGTGGTCCAGCGGGGGTCCTGGCGCGATCTCCTGCACTCGGGCCGTCGGCTGCCGGTATTCAAAATGGCGCCAATAGCCTTTGTCCTCACTATGTCACAGGGGCTACTGGTGCCATTGGTCGGCCCCTGTCACATGGTAGGAGCAATGGACGGCCAGCGCCATCTTGTGCTCCTACCATGTGACAGGGGCCGACCAATGGCATTGGTAGCCCCTGTGACATAGTGAGGGCAAAGGCTATTGGCGCCATTTTGAAAACCGGCAGCCGACGGCCCGAGTGCAGGAGATCGTGCCAGGACCCCTGCTGGACCACCAGGGACTTTTGGTAAGTCTTGGGGGGGGGGTCAGGAGGGTGGGGGTTTGTAGTTAATTAAATTTAAAGGGTTGGGATGGGATTTTTTTTTGGGAAACAAATATATACATAACTAATGAACGGATCGGGGTCCCCTGAGAATGGATGCAACGGATTTGGCTCCCCACGAATAGGAATACCGAATGGGATGAATCCGTCCCTGCTGCACATCCCAATGAGGTTTTGCTTGGCATTAAGTGGGATGTTTTTAATGCAGCTGTTTAAGGGAGTGATAATAAATGCTAGTGCTAGAAAGACTAAGCTGAGAAAGCAGCAACTTTAGAATTTGGAAAGAGAATTTTGAAGAGAAATAACACATTAAGATAACACTTTAATTTGTAATTTCAAAAGCTGAAACACATACAAATGCTAATTTTACAAAACATTTTATAAGAATAAGCAGGCAGGAACTTGCAAAAAAGTATTTTTGAAAACTGCTAACACACTACCACCACCACCACCACCCTGTAGGTAAAGAGCCGTATACTGTTCCCCTTTGATAATAAGCTTGCAGGCTTGAGAGCACAAAGTACCCATGGGTCTGCAAGAAGCTCTGCGCACATTCCCAATATTGCCCTCAACATACCATTTGTAGGCAAATCAATTTACTTATAGCCTGATGTAATAATATATGGATTAAAACTATGTGCTGAATGTCAGTACACAGTTTCTTATGAACATAAGAACATGTCATACTGGGTCAGACCAAAGGTCCATCAAGCCCAGCATCCTGTTTCCAACAGTGGCTAATCCAGGCCATAAGAATCCGGCAAGTACCCAAAAACTAAGTCTATTCCATGCTATTGTTGCTAGTAATAGCAGTGGCCATTCTTTAAGTCAATTTAATTAATAGCAGGTAATGGACTTCTCCTCCAAGAACTTATCCAAACCTTTTTTAAACACAACTACACTATCTGCACTAACCACATCCTCTGGCAACAAATTCCAGAGTTTAATTGTGCGTTGAGTGAAAAAGAACTTTCTCCGATTAGTTTTAAATGTGCTACATGCTAACTTCATGGAGTGCCCCCTAGCCTTTCTATTATCCGAAAGAGTAAATAACTGATTCACATTAACCCGTTCTAGACCTCTCATGATTTTAAAAACCTCTATCATATCCCCCCTCAGCCATCTCTTCTCCAAGCTGAAAAGTCCTAACCTCTTTAGTCTTTCCTCATAGGGGAGCTGTTCCATTCCCTTTATCATTTTGGTCGCCCTTCTCTGTACCTTCTCCATCGCAACTATATATTTTTTGAGATACGGCGACCATAATTGTACACCATATTCAAGGTGTGGTCTCACCATGGAGCGATAGAGAGGCATTATGACATTTTCTGTTTTTTTCACCATTCCCTTTCTAATAATTCCCAAAATTCTGTTTGCTTTTTTGACTGCTGCAGCACACTGAACCGATGATTTCAATGTGTTATCTACTAGGATGCCTAGATCTCTTTCTTGAGTGGTAGCTACTAATGTGGAACCTAACATTGTGTAACTATAGCATGGGTTACTTATCCCTATATGCATCACCTTGCACTTATCCACAATGTACACTTAAGAAAAAAAACTCATGATCTAGTAAACTCATAGTATGCTAATGCATTTGGAGTTAAAAAAGTGAATTGACTGGAAAAATTGTGCCTAAACCTGAGTTAAAATATGTATTCAGTACAAGCTGATCATACATTTTAACTTGGTGGGGAACAGGGGAGTCACTCTGATATGATTTATGCATGCAAAAATCCTGTTTTGTGCCAATGAAAGACTTATGCTTGCTTTGTGTTCATAAAATATAATTTATTTGCAGAAAGCATGCTTTGTATGTAGGTAATATGTTTCCTGCACATAAATCCTGATTATAGGTCCTCATACTAGAACTACAGCTTCTGCCCATAAACTACCATTAGTATCAGAAACATTACTCCCTCTTTGACCAGGACTAGAATTTCCAATGCAAAGAAAACAAGAGTTAAGCTAATGCATCTCTCCGCATTGGTGTGTGTGTGTGTGTATGTGCGTGTGTATGTGTGCATGTGTGTGTGTGCATGCGTGTGTGTGCATGTGTGTGTGTGTGTATGTGTGTGTAATCATTAATGCCTTCATTACAATAGGATTTTCATGAAAGGGTGCTAAGCAGAACACAGTTTGTCATGCACATTTTTAATGGGCAAAACTCCTTGCTCTATCAGGAGTAACATTTTCCCCCAAATATGTGCACAACTGTAGTTAAAACTGAGCGCTGATGAATGAACCTTAGTACATTAGGTCTTTGTAGGTATTTAGAAAAAAAAAGAAATTTGGTCACCTATCAAGGTAACATTTAAAAGCAACATGGACAAAGAGAGAATTCAAGCTGAACAATCAATACGATCTAAATTAACTCAATGTTTCCCAAATCAATCCCTGAAGCAAACATATCCAGTCTAGTTTTCAGGATAGTCACAATGAATTTGCATGAGATAGATGTGCATGTACTGGGTCTCTCATGTGAACAAATGTATTAAAGGTCTCAATTTTACATAAAGATTCTGATTGAGACAATTTGGAATGGTATTTCCTAAATTGTTGAGCAATCATATTAGCCTTATAAATGTACTCTGTGATTCCTAACCCAATCCTAACCATCTCATGCATATTCATTGTGGCTTTGCTGAAAACCAGACTGGTTAGGACTGGGTTAGGAATCACTGAGTAGATTTATAAGGCTAATATGATTGCTCAACAATTTAGGAGATACCATTCCAATTTGTATCAATCAGAATCTTTATGTAAAATTGAGACTATTAATGCATTTCTTAATGCATTGGATCCACCCCAGTTAAATCTGCAGGAAAAATAGTAAGTTGCACTCCACATTTACAGGGATAAACACAAACAATAGATGCCTGATCTTTTTCCAATTGTTTATTAAGCAGAGACGTGTTCAAAAAATCGCGATTTTTTGAACACGTCTCTGCTTAATAACAATTGGAAAAAGATCAGGCATCTATTGTTTGTGTTTATCCTTGCGGCTATCATAGATCGCCTACCTCTTTGTTTTCTTGGACCTCCACATTTACAGAGAAGGAAATTCAGAAAGCCATTATCTCTAAATCCTTGTAATTCACTAGGGTTGAATGGTATTACAGTTGAATATAATGAAGCTTTCTGTAGCAAACTGATTCCCAAGCAACTATGTCAGGATTTCATTTCCCTGAGTAAAACTGAGGTACCTTTGCAAAGGCTGTGATCATAGTATTGGAGAAGCCAGATAGGAAAAAAAAAACCTAGAGGCACATCCCAATAATTAATGTGTACTCTAAAATGTATGCTAAGATATTATTACAAAGTTCAAGTAAAGTCATGATTAATTCATACTGATCAGTAAATGCATTTAAATGGTCAGTACTCCACGGATAATGTTAGACTATTTTGAGAGTGAGGTAGACTGGTTGAAGTGCTTGGTTGAATTGCATAACATGGGTAACATGCTCGTGCTGCCTCGTTGTGTGGGGTTTGGGGGGGGGGGTGTTCCCATTGTTCCTCTGCAGATTCAAATCATGCTGCAAGATTGTGAGGTGTTTTGTTGGTCTGGATGTCACAGAAGCATGTGCAGGATATGTCAGGGATGGGGAGGAGACATCCTCAGCCTGCTTTCTGCCGCATGAGCTGCATCTTACTCACCAACCCTCTGGTTGTTATAGATCTATGAATGGGTTTGGTGCTGTCTCAGCTATTTCATTGAGGGGGATTACCTGAGTGTGGTCGTCTTTTGAGGAAGTGTTGATGGGCCAGCCAGGTCAGTTAGTCAGCATTGAGAACACTTGTAATTCAGTTATCCCAGAGCTGGGGCTCCTTGCTAAGCTGGGGCAGAGGCTTTGAAGTGAGGTGGCTTGTAGCTGCTGGATGCCTATAAGCTGGATGGCCTGGGTGTGGGACATCTTTACTGTACTGTGGCAGATGTCCACCAGAACAGCAGGGTTTAGCACTTCAATTGTACTTCAGGTTATAATAATGTACTTGTTCAATTAAGCTGTGGCTATTGCTTCCCAATGATTGGTATTGTTTTACTGTGTTATACTTGTTAGGACTGTGGACCCCTTGGACCGGGTCGAGGGTTGGTACTACCACTGAGGGATGGCCCCCAATGGTTCTCATCGCCGGCTGGTGGTACAGGGGAGGACAACCCGGCTGGAGCTTCAACTATACCAGCCCTCGTTCCCCGCAGGTTGAGCCCTTGGGAACCAGGGCCAGCAAGTCTTAGGTGCGGGTCTCCTCAATGAGGACGGAAGTGACAACAGCCAAGGCAAGGTCAGGAGCCCGGGTCGAGGCTGGCAGCAAAGATGCAGAACAAGAGTCCAATCCAAAGATCCAGGGCAGGCAGCAAGCAGGCAGAGATGAGGAACCAGGCCAAGGATCAAGATGGGCAGCAGACAAGCAGAGATGAGGAAGCAAGCCGAAGTCGGAACCAGGAGATCAAGCCAAGGAGGGAAGCACAGGAACTGGAGATCGAGGAGAGGAATGGAGTCAGAAACACAGGCACAGGCAGGAAAGCAGGAACTGGAATGCCAGGACTGGATTCAGGAACCAAGGACTGGAACAGGAGCAGAAACAGAACCAGGATCAGGATCAGGATCAGGAACTGAAGACAGGAACTTGAAGACATCAGGAACAGCAACTAGCACTCCGAGGAGACAACTTGTTGCAAAGGCAAGGATCTGGAGACTGAGGAAGGTTTAAATACACCTCAGGCCTGATGTCATCCATCGGGGCCGGGCCGAAGTTTCCCGCACTGGCCCTTTTAAGAGTTGGAGTTTCCCACGCATGTGTGCCTAGGGAGAGCAACACTGGAAGGAGGATGGCAGCGTTCAGAGCCACATGGGAGGCCACGTTCAGCTGCCCCAGAGCGGGGCACACCGCGCCGGCCAGAGAAGGCACCGTGCTGAGTTGGAGGAGGTAGGGGAGACTGGCCATGGCCTGTCGCAGCCGGGAGCCACAACAAAACCCCCTCCTTACGCCCCCTCACAGTAGGACCTGGCTTATTGGGATGAGTATGATGAAAGTGCTGGAGCAGAGACTTATCCAGGATATTCGATGACGGCTCCCAGAAGTTCTCCTCAGGAGCAAATACTTCCCCGGAAATCAAATACTCCCAAGGAAAGGATTTATGTATCCTTAAACTGGTGAGAAGGCGTAAACGGTAAGTCACAGGACCCAGCCGTTCGCTGATGGTAAATAGTCCAATGTATATTAGGGCCAGCCTCATCGAAGGGAGCCAAAGATGAATGTGGCAGGTGCTAAACAATGAAGCTGTGTGACAGTGTTTATCCGACATTCGCTTGGCTGTGTTGGCAGCCTTTAGAAGGTTGGCATTGGTGGTGTCCCACAAATCGTGGAGATGTTGAGCCTTGAGCTGGGCTGCTGGGGAAGGCACTGTTAGAGGCAAGGGCAAAGGAGGTCTGGGTTGTTTGCCAAAGACTACTTGGAAGGGAGAACTCCCAGTAGCTGAGTGCTCATGCGCATTATGCAAGAACTCCACCCAGGATAATAACAGTGCCAAGTCATCTTGATGGCTCCCAACAAAAGAGCAGATGATGTTTTTTCAACCCCTGATTGATCCGTTCAGCTTGACCATTCCCCTGAGGATTTAAAGGAGAAGTGAAGTCCAACTGCCTCCCGAATGTTTACATTGACTCATTGACTTGGCAGGCTGAATTGATTGGCGTCTTCAGCAATGCTTGAGGGAGCTGAAGCTGGGACATCGAGTGGTCTTCCCCAACACATCACATCTGTCCGTGATCAGATGTGATGTGTTGGGGAAGAACTTAGCTGTGAATTGAGGACCACGGTCAGATGTGATATGTTGGGGAAGACCACTCGATGTCCCAGCTTCAGCTCCCTCAAGCATTGCTGAAGATGCCAATCAATTCAGCCTGCCAAGTCAATGAGTGCCTCCAGTTCCTCAGGCAACTCCTGGGCGGCCACCTCATCCTTTCTTCTTGAGGCCTCCCTCGAGGAAAATACTCCGCAGGCTGTCCTCCCACCAGCCCAGTTCTGAAGCCAGGGTGTGGAATTCCACAGCGTACTCGGCCAGAGTATGGGAGCCCTGGCGGAGGTGGAGCAGCTCGGAGGTGGCGGTGGACTGGCATCCTGGTTCCTCGACCACCTGTCGGAAAGTTTGACAAACAGGGGCAGATCCCTAAGGATGGAATCCCCTCATTCCCACAATGGAGAGGCCCAGGCCAGAGCCTTGCCATCCAACAAGGAGAGAATGAACATGGTTTTAACGTGGTTACTGGGAAATTGTATAGGTTGGAGGGAAAACCTCATAAAGCAATGGTTCAAAAACCCTTGGCATTGCTTTGCATGTCCGGCATATCGAGGCGGATCAGGCAGTTGCAAGAGAGGAGAAGGTGGCGAAGAAATCACCGGACGAGGAGCAGAGGCCCCAGATGTGGATGAGGGATCCAGGCGGTTGGTCAGGCATTTGACTGTAGCCACCAAGACATCCAAGCATTGCTGTTGCTGCTAGAGAAGTGCTTTGGCCGAACCTTTGGTTCAGCCTTCGTTATTGGCCCGCTGCAGGAAATTTTGTTTCCCGCGGTTTGGGCCGATTTTTTTTTTACAGCTGTCCCGATCTGAAAAAAAAAACCCATTCCACCCCTTCAGATTTAATTAATTACAATTTCCCACCCTCCCGACCCCCCAAAAACTTGCCTAAAGTCCCTGGTCGTCCAGTGGGGTCCCGGGAGTGATCTCCTGCTCTTGGATCAATGGCTGCCAGTAAACAAATGGCGCCGGTGGCCCTTTGCCCTTACCATGTGACAGGGGCTATCAGTGCCATTGGCAGGCCTCTGTCACATGGTAGGAGCAATGGAAGGCCGGCACCATCTTAAAAAATGGCGCGGGCCATCCATTGCTCCTATCATGTGACAGGGGCTGGCCAATGGCACCGATAGCCCCTGTCACATGGTAAGAGCAAAGGGCCATCGGCACCATTTTGATTAGTGCCAGCCAATGGCCCGAGAGGGGGACATCACTCCCGGGATCCCCGCTGGACCACCAGGGACTTTAGGCAAGTTTTTTTGGGGGTCAGGAGGGTAGGAGATTGTAATTAATTAAATCTGAAGGGTTGGGGTGGGTTTGGGGTTGTTTTTTTTCTTGTGCCCTTTCTCCCCCCCAAAAAAAAAACAAAAAAACCAATAAGAAAACCACACAAAATTCGGTGGGGTTTTCCTATCATTTTTGGGGACCCCCGAACACGACGAAATAGGAAATATCATCACAAACGAATGCACATCCCTGGTTGCTGCTGCAAACGTTGGGCCATACCTGGAATGGCCTGTAGACAAGACAGATCCACCGGTCCATGGCCTTTGCAAACTGTTAGGACTGTGGACCCTTGGACTGGGATGAGGGTTGGTACTATCACTGAGGGACGGCCCCCAATGGTTTTCATCGCCAGCTGGTGGTGCAGGTGTGAACAACCTGGCTGGAGCTTCACCTATACCAGCCCTCGTTCCCTGCAGGTTGAGCCCTTGGGTACTGGGGCCGGCAGGTCTTAGGTATGGGTCGCCTCAACAAGGACGGAAATGACAGCAGGTGAAGGCAAGGTCAGGAGTCAGGGTTGGGGCTGGGGCTGGCAGCAGAGGTGCAGAACGAGAGTCCGATCTGAAGATTCAGGGCAGGCAGCAAGCAGGCAGAGGTGAGGAACCAGGCCAAGGTTCAAGATGGGCAGCTGACAAGCAGAGAAGAGGAAGCAAGCCAAAGTTGGAACCAGGAGATCAAGCTGAACAGGGAAGCACAGGAACTGGAGGACGAGGAGAGGACCAGAGTCAGGAACACAGGCATGGGCAGGAAAGCAGGAACTGGAATGCTGGGAATGGATTCAGGAACTGAGGACTGGAACAGGAGCAGGAACAGAACCAGGATCAAGATCAGGATCAGGAACTGAAGACAGGAACCTGAAGATGTCAGGAACAGCAACTAGCACTCTGAGGAAACGACCTGTTGCAAAGGCAAGTATCTGGAGACTGAGGCAGGGTTTAAATACCCCTCAGTACTGACATCATCCATTGGGGCAGGGCCAAAGTTTCCCGCCCCTGCCCCTTTAAGAGGCAGAGTCTTCCATGCGCGTGCACCTAGGGAGAGCCCCGCTGGAAGGAGGATGTTGGCGTTCAGAGCCGCGTGGGAGGTCGTGGTCAGCAGGCTCCAGAGCGGGGCACACCGCGCTGGCCAGAGAAGGCACCATGCTGCATCAGAGGAGGTTGAAGGGACAGGCCGTGACCTGCCGTGGCGGGGAGCCACAACAATGCTTATTTGTAAAGGCGGGTAGATGGAGGTAGAGGCTGGGGTCCTGGCTGCCTATGCTATGTAACATTTGCTATTTTTTTTTTTTTACATAGTAACAAAGACATGATAGCAGTCTACCCAGCAAGCTTCTTTTGGTAATATCTGTCATGCCATTATTGCTAGTATCTGTCTTGCCCCATTTTCTCTTAAAGGTAGCAACTGCCATAATATGCAATTATCCCAAAGCCTTATGATAACCCTTAAAAATTTACTGCTAGCAATATTTTTACTCAGTAATGAGCCTTCTTGAAAATTCAGTAGTGCTGTTCGATGCTGCTTGATGTACTTTGCTTATGTATCCCAGACTGTAAAAGTCAGGGCCCATGTTGGTTGTCATTTGAATCCAATTCTTCTTTCTCCCTGCCAACTGCCAGTTTTTTGAACAGGTTCTTACTTGGTTTATGATTTCATAATTTTAGGGGGTGTTATACTGAATGGTTTTACGTATGGTTTTATATCATTTATTCATATAAAGTAAGCTCACAACCTGAATTGTAACTTGCCTTGAACTTAGATTTTGAATTGATTGTTCTCTTTTGTTTGTGTTCTGCCACATTTTTGTCTTACCTTTTGAAGCAAGGTAGAGAGCCATAGCTTACGCAGAACTACTGATCTATCACATTAATTAATGTGGCCTATTAAATTTATGCTAAGAGACCAGGCAATGATTAACCAAAGTCATGGGAGGATTAATCCACAAGGATCAGTCATGATTTTCAAAGGCTCATTATTCCACAGATAATGCAAGGCTATTATGGAATGTACTAAAGCTAAAGAGGTAGATGTTTTATTTGTAGCAATTTAATTAGATGATAAAGATGCTTTAAATCAGTTGAAGTGGGAGTATTCATTTCATCTTTTACTCAGCAAAAAAAGAGTTCTACGGTCACATAATACATGACCTTGTCTTTGATCCTAAGGCTCTATTCTCCTATGTATCAGAGCTCACTAAAACCGCTACCCCATGCATCCCAGACAAACAGGCACAAGCAAAGGCAAACAAATTGGCAATTTTTTTCCACAACAAAATCTCTAACTTACTAACACGCCTGCCTGTCAATTCTACCTCCACTAGCTTTTACACCCCCCCCCCCCTCAAATTCTGGACCCTCACTGGATTCATTTGAACCCACCTCCTCCCTGGAAATTGAATCCCTTATAAAGAAAATGAAACCTTCATACCACCCACTGGACCAAATCCCAACCAAGCTTCTTCTATTGGTGCCAGACTGCATCTCCAAGTACCTAGCTGACATCATAAACTGCTCACTATCTCAAGGAATCTTCCCGGACGTCCTAAAAATCATCACCCTCAAACCCCTCCTTAAGAAAGCAAATCTAGATCCTGGAGAACCCAACAACTTCCGACCTATTTCCAACCTACCTTTTCTAGCTAAGATAATAGAAAAAATAGTCAACATCCAATTATCAGAATACCTGGAAGATCACAACATTCTCCATTCATCGCAATATGGATTTTGCAAAGCTCTAAGCACCGAATCCCTCCTCATCTCCCTCACAGATCATCTCATCATGGGTATGGACTCTGGGCATTCCTTCCTGCTAATACTCCTCGATATCTCAGCAGCATTTGACTCGGTGAATCATTCCACTCTCCTTAAACGACTTTCGGACATCGGGATAACAGGTACGGCCTTCAAATGGTTCGACTCCTTTCTCACGAACAGAGGCTACAAAGTAAAGATCAACAATAAGGAATCTCCCCTCATCAACACCACAAGAGAAGAGATGTTCCACAGGGCTCCTCTCTGTCTCCTACACTATTCAACTTATACCTTCTCCCCCTTTGCCAGCTGCTTACGAATCTTAAACTCAAACACTATCTTTACGCAGACGATGTCCAAATCCTGATCCCTATAACTGAATCCCTCACAAAAACACTGAAATTCTGGGACAACTGCCTCCAAGTTATCAACGACCTCCTTACTACCTTAAACTTTGTGCTCAACACGTCCAAGACAGAAATGCTCCTTATATCTCTCAAGCACAAAGATAACCTACATTCAAGTCACACAAACACCCTGGTCAACCAAGTAAGAGACCTCAGAGTTATAATTGACAACCAGCTAAATCTAAAAAAGTTCATCACCAACACAACCAAAGACTGCTTCTTCAAACTTCAGGTACTAAAAAGACTCAAACCGCTACTATACTTTCAAGACTTCAGATCGGTTCTCCAGGCCATTATATTCTCTA
The DNA here is from genome assembly GCF_901001135.1 of Rhinatrema bivittatum. Lineage (NCBI taxonomy): Eukaryota > Metazoa > Chordata > Amphibia > Gymnophiona > Rhinatrematidae > Rhinatrema > Rhinatrema bivittatum. Next base: position 32,859 of record NW_021821019.1, read on the forward strand.
AATTAGATTACTGCAATTCTATTCTGCTAGGCCTTCCCGCTTCCTCCACCAAACCGCTCCAGATGCTACAAAATTCAGCCGCCAGAATTTTAACAAACTCCAACAGAAGAGACCACATCACACCTATCCTGAAAAACCTTCATGGCTCCCAGTAAACTTCAGAATTCTACACAAGTGCCTCTCCATCATCCATAAAGCTATTTACAACAGAACACCCATCGATTTACACTACTCACTCACGCTACACTTCTCTTCCAGACCCATCAGAGAAGCATACAAAGGTTCGTTACACACCCCACCAGCCAAATTCACACACCTCTCATCCACCAAAGATCGAGCCTTCTCGACTGCAGCGCCAACTATCTGGAATACCATGCCCCCAGACCTTAGACAAGAACCTTGTACACAGACATTCAAAAAGAAACTCAAGACTTGGCTATTTCGACAAGCCTTCCCTGATCTATGACCACCCCAACCGCAATAACTCGCCTTGGTCCGCCATTCGACGCTCCCCATCCCTGACATGGCTTCTGACGTTATATTAATCTGTCCCGAGTTTTATGAACTAATACTATTTAGTCAGGAGCATTTGATACTTTACAGCCCTGTATATAGGATATTATTTACATATTGATAATATTCAGTACTAAAGATTATTATAGCCCTAAGTATATGACTTGATATTATATATATTGGGGCGGATTTTCAGAGTCCTGCTCGCCTAAATCCGCCTAAATCCGGGCTGATTTAGGCGAGCAGGGCCCTGCGTGCCGGTGCGCCTATGTTCAATAGGCCTACCGGCGAGCGCAGACCCAGGGACTCGCGTAAGTCCTGGGGTTTGGCGAAGGGGGCGTGTCGGGGGCGTGTCGGGGCGGGCCCGGTTGTCGCGGCGTTTTGGGGGCGTGTCGGCAGCGTTTTGGGGGCGGGCCCGGGGGCATGGTTACGGCCCGGGGCGGTCCGGGGGCGTGGCCGCGCCCTCCGTACCCGCCCCCAGGTCGCATCCCGGCACACTAGCGGCCCGCTGGCGCGCGGGGATTTACGTCTCCCTCCGGGAGGCGTAAATCCCCCGACAAAGGTAAGGGGGGGGGGTTTAGACAGGGCCGGGCGGGTGGGTTAGGTAGGGGAAGGGAGGGGAAGGTGAGGGGAGGGCAAAAGAAAGTTCCCTCCGAGGCCGCTCCGATTTCGGAGCGGCCTCGGAGGGAACGGGGTTAGGCTGCACGGCTCGGCGTGCGCCGGCTATACAGAATCGATAGCCTTGGGCGCGCCAATCCAGGATTTTAGCGGATACGCGCGGCTACGCGCGTATCTACTAAAATCCCGCGTACTTTTGCTTGCGCCTGATGCGCCAGCAAAAGTACGCCAATTCGCGCGGTTTGAAAATCTACCCCATTATTTACATATTGATAATATTCAGTACTAAAGATTATTATAGCCCTAAGTATATGACTTGATATTATTTATTTATGAGACTAGATATTATTTATTTCTATGTTAGCCATGACTCTGGCTTTTCCTCCTCCCAGTTCAAGTGCCCCTGTTTTTTTGTAACTTTTATTCACTTTTTCACTCTTCGCCTATTGTTCACGTTGTTGTTAATGTTATTGCACCGCTGTTTATTGTAAACCGAATCGATATGATTGGTATCATGAGTGTTGGTATAAAAAAGCCCTAAATAAATAAATAAATGTTTTAGCCTTTTTTGTTGTTGTTGTTAAATATTACATATAGGAGCAATTTTCAAACATAGATGCATAGTGACAAAGAATGCAGGAGGTTTTAAGTTGCTTACCTGAAATTTCAATGGAAAACCTCTTGGATGCTTACTCTTTGAATATTTGAGCATGGTTCGCACACTCTCACCATCCATGTACTTTGCAGTTGCTCAATTGTGAGGGTGGACATGAAGGAACAAGTAGAGACATATTTTTGTAAATGCCACGTGCATGTGCTTTTTTTCCTCTACTTATCTAAACACACCCAAATGAGCATCCCTTTTTATTGTGGATAAAAGTATGCATGTTGGGAACCAAGGTAAACTTTTACCAATATTTGAGGAGGGCGGAGTTTTGCCAGACAAATTTACTTTTGCTCTAAGTAAGGATTTTACCTTATTTTGCTTTTGTTTAATTTTTTACTACCAATTGCTATTGGAGAAACTAATAAAATTAATGGGTTCAAGATTAATGAAACTGAATGTAAATGATGTCACTCTGCAGATGATATATTAATCTATCTTAATTAGATGTTTACATGCCTCTACTGTTAGACAATATTGCCATGGTCCAAACTGGAAGCTCTTCCACCTCCCCTGTATTCATTATATAAAGGCAGTTTAAGACCCTTTCTCATTTCAGTAGAAACAGAAAGGGATATGGTACTTGCGAGTGATATACTATTAGGATTTAGAAAAGAACAATTTGATTAAAAATGAAGATTTATTTCAGAAAAATACTTAGTGGTCACCATTATTGTGGTGTCAAAGACTTGAAGCTATTAATATATTTTTTGTGTGCAGATAAATTATATTCCAATTATGATACCCATACTACTTTTTTCCAGTTAACTTTTAAAAGAAAATGAAGAAAGAGAGGAGCAAGATCAACTTCCCACATTGTTTTCTGTATCACATACATTTATATTATGACAAAATGCCCTTTTTAGCTAACGTTTTGGAAAACGTGGTTCTGAAAAAACTTACAGACCAGTATGACCACATAAACTCTTGGACCCAGACCCATTTGGTTTCAGGCGAGCTTTGAACACTGAATTCACTCTGTTGTCCCTCACTGATACATAAAGAAGAGGAATTGATATTTGCCATAATTTTCCTCTCGTTTCACTAGACATATCTTCAGTGTTTGATACAGTCAATCACAACATTATTGTCTTAATGAATTTGGTGTGGCTGGGAGTGTTCTCAAATGGTTTCAATCCTATCTTTCAAATCGTTCACAAATCATTACATTTAAAAATGAAGTATTTTCTTTTTCCCTAGTCAGAATAGGTTCCTCTCTCTCTCTACTGTGCTTTCTAATATTTACCCTGCTCCTATCTGTAACATTCTTTCCAATCTTTCCTACTGCTACAAAGTCTAAGCTGATGGCATTCAGTTTGTGTTATAATTACATTCCAAATGGCAAAACACTGAAGAACATCTTAACATTTATTTTCCCACCATTAAATCTTGGCTACATCAAAATAAACTGTCCTTAAACATGTCTAAAACTGAATTGCTTACTATTCATAGTCCATCTACTACTGACTCCGATAAGACCATTAATTTAGATTATATTTTATTTTCAATCAAAGATCATGTTAAAAGTTTGGGAATCTTGCTAGATTCCATTTTAACTTTTCATCCTCATATCAAATCGGTTGCTAAACAGGTTTTTTTTTTTTTAATTACATGACTCATTTGTCTTAAGAAACAATGCCATTCATCTGAATTTCACACTATAGTCTAAACCACTATTTTATTTTGGATACATTTTGGATAAGTTCTTGGAGGAACAGTTCTAGGAGGAGAAGTCTATTAACTGCTATTAATAAAGTTGACTTAGGGAATGGTCTCTGCTATTACTGGCATCAGTAGCATGGGATCTTTTTGGTGTTTGGGTACTTACCATGTTCTTGTGGTCTGGTTTGGCCTCTGTTGGAAACAGGATGCTAGGCTTGATGGACCCTTGGTCTGACCCAGCATGGCAATTTCTTATGTTCTTATGTTCTCCTACTAGGCCTTCTTTACTCCACATTACAACCACTGCAACCACACCTAAACTCTGTTGCTCGTGTCATTGCTGGTTTAAGACGATTTGATCACATCACACCTATACTGATTGTTCTACATTGACTCTCAATCAAATACAAAACTTGTATGACTATCTTCAAACTCATTAATGTCCAGTCTTGCCCTTTGTCCAATGCCATTCTAAAAATATTTCAGTCATCCAGAAGCTTACGTTCTCCACAAAGAGGTTTTCTAGACTATCCATATCCAAAGGTTGCGTGCCTTCACATCACCATGGAATGTGCCTTTTCTGTTGCTGGCCCAGCTCTCTGGAACTCTTTCCATAGAGCTGCGACTATGTGAGTCCTTAAACTTTCAGAGGCCTTTTAAAAACTTTTCTTTTTAAGTCTTCATATTGTTAATTGTTTTTAGATTTTACTTATTTTTTATCTTTTGAATTTTAAGGTAGATATGTTTTTATTGTTACTTTTATGATTGCTTATCTTATGTATGTTGCCTACTGTATATCACTTAGACCTATAACAGAGTTAAGTGATTAAGAAATTTTAATAAATGTAAAAGTATATGATTATAAAATTGTAGACAGAGGTAGAATTAGTGGAATTATAACTATTTTTTCTCTTCCCCTCTGTAAAATTCAAGGAATGGTTCCTATAAAAATTATACATAAATATTTAAAATCAAAATCATACTGTAGAACATTTCTGAAACAAGAAAATTAATTTTAAATTAAATGTCATTAAAGTACAAAAGTGTTCCTAACAGTTCTTACATTAATTAACCTAGGTGGCAAAGACAGGGCATATGGATATTGAATCAGGTATGAAAAAGAAAATAGCTTACAACCTTCTAAGAGATAAGGAAAAATGTAGCTTACATAGTTCTGAAATATTTAAAAAAAACAACTGAAAATCAGAGAAAAATTATAGCTATCTTTTCTAAAGATGTACGAAATTTTTTTAAAAATTTGTGGCATACTGTTTACATCCTATATAGTGACTTTTGGTTTCTTTCATTGTTTGTAGAAAAGCTGTTGGAAAATGACCTAGAGACCTAAATGGAACCTGAACAATGGGCTTTTTTTTTAGAGTAAGTATATTGTAGGTTTCTATGCTCTCATCCCTAACTCAAATGTTGCATTTTATTGCTTATAGGGCAATCTGGAGACCAGTAAAGATCATAAATGTCGACTTATCTATACTGGTATAAAGACATTCTCATATATTATATTACTGTATATATATTAAGACATTTAGACTGTGGAATAGGAAAGATTTAAATATTTACTTAATAGGGCTGTGTGATAGCTATAGCACGCTTACATTATAACTATGGCTTGCATGTCATTGTTTACTTAGATTATGTAATGTCATGACATATATGTTGCGCTCGGGGGTGGACCCCTGGCCTGAGGCAGTACGGGAACTGACCACAGGGGGTGGAGCACTGAAGGAGACAGAGGCAGTGTAGATATTCACCACTGGAAGCCCGAGGTCCCCCCAGGAGAAGCCCATAGGGACCTGGGCCTCAGGGACTTAGGTGGGCCTCGCTGGGTCTCTTGAGAGAGTCTGAGTCCAGCGTGCCCACAGGGACTGGAAGAGCGTTATCGGGTTCGAGGCTGGAAACAGGTTGAGATAAGCGAACCAGAAGAGTGTTGGTGATGACAAGACTAGGGACAGCATCAGAATCAAGCAAGGTCAGGCGAGCAAAGTCAAGTCTAAGAATCAGTCCAAGGAGTGGCCAACGAAGCAAGGGTCAAGATCCTGAGGTCAGGCAGGGTCGAAGAACAGGCAGAGGTCTTGGGCAGGTGGCAGGCAGGCAGATGAGTCAGGAACAGGCTGAGGTCTTTGGTAGGAGGCAGGCAGGCAGGTCAGGAACAAGCTGAGATCTTTGGCAGGCGGCAGGCAGGCAGACGAGTCAGGAACAGACTGAGGTCTTTGGCAGGTGGCAGGCAGGCAGGCAGGCAGGTCAGGAACAAGCTGAGGTCTTTACCAGAAAGGCAGTCCAAGGTAAGACCAGGAAGACGAACAGCAAAGTCAGGAACAAGCAGGGCAAGGTAGCAGGAACGGAACTGGAACAGAAGGATCCTGGAACGAGACTAGTAACAGGCAAGCAGGAACATGAGCAAGGGCAATCTCAGGAACAAACCAACCTGATTGCCAAGGCAAGGAAATGAGGCCAGGAACTTCCTTTTAACATCCATTCAATCAGGGTGTGCCGCAGATCTAGGCCCCGCCCTAGAACCCATATCAGGGTGGCTGGTCCGCGCGCACGCACGTAGGGGTGTGGCTAGCTGCTGGGATGCAGAGGCCTGGCATGTGGTCTTGCGGGTATCTGAAGGCCCGGTGACTGCCGCTGCAGGACATCGGGGCCTAGCTAGGCTCGCAAGGGCTGCGAGGGAGACAGGACCGGGACCCGCTGTGTGACCCCGAAGATGAGCGGTCCCAAGTGCAGGATGACTGCGGGCAGGGCGCATAACAGTACCCCCCCTTCTAGGCCTCCCCCTATGCAGCTGGGGTCTCTCAGGATGCTGTCTATGGAAGGTTTTCAGGAGATCCTTGTCAAGGATATTCTGAGAGGGGGCCCATAGCCCTCCCAAGTGAGGATATACTCCCATTTACCTCAACGTCCTCGGACATCTAGGACCTCTCTTACCTGCATAAAAGTATCAGTTTCTGCTGCGATGTGTGGAGCTGGAATGTCTTTGTGAGAGGGCCATGACAAGACAAGAGGCATCAGCAGGGACACGTGAAATGTGTTATGGATGCCCATGGACCAGGGTAGCTGGAGCTGATAGGAAATGGCTCCCACTCTTCTGAGGATTGGGAAAGGACCAATATACTTCGGAGCCAGCCGATGAGATGGAAGTCAGAGACAAATATGGTGGGATCTCAGCCAAACTTTCTGGCCAGGTCAGAAAAGTGGAGCAGGTCTTCGATGAAGATCCGATGTATGTATAGCATGCTCAGCAGCCTGTGAGAGATGTTCTCTTACTTGACTCCATACTTGGCGAATGGTTTGAGCCATAGATTGTGCTGCAGGAGACAGAACCATTACAGGAACAGGAAGACGCAGATGGGGCTGCCTTCGAAAGACTACTGAGAAAGGAGACACATTGGTGGCTGCTGCGAGATGCATGTTATGGGACAGCTCAGCCCGAGGGAGGAGATCTGACCAATCATTCTGTTGGTCTTTGACTTATGAGCATAGGAACGCTTTCAAAGTCCTATTCATCCTCTCGGCCTGCCCATTGGCTTGAGGGTGGTAGGCTGAGGTGTAACTCAAGGAAATATTGAATTTCTGACATAGGGAGTGCCAGTACTTAGCAGCAAACTGTGGTCCCTGATTGGAGGCAATCTCCTTGGTGAGCCCATGAAGTCGAAAAATATTTTTTAAGAACAGTTTTGCAAGTTCCGGGGTGGATGGGAGACCCGGTAATGGGATGAAATGCCCCATCTTTGAGAAGCGGTCGATTATGTCCCAAATCATCATGTTGCCTTGTGTTGGAGGAAGATCTGGAATGAAATCTGGATGAAATCAGTTGAAATACTGGACCAAGGTTCCGTAGGCACTAGGAGTGGCTGTAGCAAGCCCCAGGGCTTCCCTGTGAGTGGTTTTTGTTGCGTTCAGGTGGGACAGGAGTCTACATAACTCCTGGAGTCCTGTTCCATAGTGGGCCACCAGTAATGGCAGAGTAGCATCTCTAGTGTCCTGGCACGACAAGGATAGCCTGCTAGTTTTGAATCATGGGCCCATCTTAAGACCCACTCTCGGAGTCGGCGAGGGACAACAGTCTTCCCAACTGGAACAGTAGTGGTTGCTGCTAGGGATATACAGGCAGGATCGATAATATAACTGGGACTCTCTGGTAGGTCTTCAGGTTCAAAGGAACGAGACAGCGCGTCATCTTGCGGATTTTTGGAGCCAGGCCGAAAACAAAGATAAAATCAAATTTCTCAAAGAATAAAGCCCAGAGGGCCCGCTGGGGGTTTAGAAGCTGGGCCTCCTTGAGGTGTTCTAAGTTCTTGTGATCCGTGAATATAGTGAACTTATACTGCGCCCCTTCCAACCAGGGGCGCCATTCCTGAAGGGCCAACTTTACTGCAAATAGTTCATGATCGCCAACTGTGTAGCATTGTTCTGTGAGGGTGAACTTGTGCGAGTAGAAGGAGCACGGAGTTAATTTGCCTGTAGATGAATGCTGGCTTAAGACAGCCCCGGCTCCAAAAGCTGAGGTGTCTACCTTGACTATGAATGGATGTTTAGGGTCCGGGTGATGGAGTCACAGGCCAGAGCTAAAGGCATCTTTAAGTCTCTGGAAGGCCGCAATGGCTTTCGGTGTCCAGACTTGGGTATTGGCCCCTTTCTTAGTCATCGATGTAAGTGGCGTGACCATGGAGGAGTAGTTAGCAATGAAGCTTCAATAATAGTTAGTGAAGCCTAGGAACCATTGTAAGGCTTGAAGCCAAACTGGCTGTGGCCAGTCACAAATTCCTGGGACCTTCTCAGGGTCCATGGAAAAACCACGGTCAGATATGATGTACCCTAGGAAGGGTAGACTCATGCGTTCAAACAGACATTTTTCTAGCTTAGTGTAGAGATGATTTTCTCTTAATCATTGGTGGACAATACGAACATGTTCATGGTGACTTTTGATGTCCTTGGAGAATATCAGAATGTCGACAAGGTAGATGACAACAATCTTGTATAGGAGGTCCCTGATGATCTCATTCATGAGATGCTGAAAGATGGCTGGGGCGTTACATAGCCCAAAGGGCATGACCATGTATTCATAATGACCATCCCTATTATTAAACACTGTCTTCCAGATGTCATCAAGTTGAATGCATACTAAGTTGTATGCACCTCTCAAGTTCAACTTCGTAAATACTTTGGTGCCCTCGAGGCGATCAAAAAATTCACTGATAAGAGGTAGTGGGTAATGGTCCTTACGCGTTATAGCATTAAGACCCTGATAGTCAATGCATAGGCGGAGCCTGCCATCTTTTTTCTTCACAAAGAAGAATTCCGCTCCTGTGGGTGAATCAGATGGTCGAATAAAGCCCTTTTCCAAGTTTTCTTTTATATACTCTGACATAGCCTGCATCTCAGGCTGAGACAAGGGATAGCTTCTGCCTTTGGGATGCATCGTGCCCTGCAGTAATTCAATGGGACAGTTGAACTTACGTAAAGGTGGCAAGGTGTCTGTTTTCTGTTTTGAGAATACATCACTGAATTCCGCATACTGAGAAGGCAGACCAGGAAGCGTTGTGGACTGTAAAACCGGGATCACGGGAAACACCGGCTGGAGACAGGTGTCCTGGCATCTTGGACCCCACTGTACCAACTGCAGGGACTGCCAGTCGAACTGGGGTTCATGAGTCTGGAGACAGAGCAACCCCAGAATTACCGGATGCATTTTAAAGCATAGAAGGAAGTTTCTTCTTTATGGAGTGTGCCCACTATCAGGTGAATAGCCACGGTCCGAAGGGTGATAAGACCGGGAAGATGTTCTCCTTGGATGGAAGCAATACAGAGACTCACCTCCAATGGTTGAAGAGGTATTCCCAAAATCTTGATGATATCGTCCATAATGAAACTGCCACTCGCTCCGGAATCAATTAGAGCAGTGATAGCGAACGTGTGGATCTTGATACCCAGGGATACAGAAAGCAGGAGTTGAGGGCCAGAAACTGTTGCACCCAAGCTCAGGACCTCAGCCAGGCTTAGGCATTGCAGTTTCCCAGACGAACTGGGCAGCCCTGCAGACGATGTCTAGAAGTGCCACAGTAAAGGCAAAGCCTTTCCTTTCTATGGTGGAGATGTTCTGTGGGAGACAACCATCCCCGAGTCACCTCCATGGGTTCCACTGTGGAGAAAGATGGTGATGTTATGACCCTTGCAGAGGTACAGGGTACACTTGCAGGTCAAACTGGAGAAGGGCGTGGAGCTTTTACTTCTAGGTGTCTTTGCCGGAGGTGATGATCGATCCTTCTGACAAGTGAGATCAAGTCCTCTAGAGATGTGGGAGTTTCACGGACAGAGAGCTCATCCTTTAGAGCTGACGAGAGTCCATTCAAGGCTTGTAGGGAATTATCTTGCCACTCAAGTTCTGTGGCTAGGGTTCGGAACTCCACTGTATATTCCGAGATGGTTCTTGCCCCTTGACAAAGGGGGAGTAGATTGTGACTAGCAATAGCCATCCGACCAGGATCTCCAAAGGTCTGCTTGAAGAGAGTAAGGAAGTCGGACACCTTGGAGAAGATAGGATCAGAGCATTCCCATAAGGGACAGGCTCATTCCAGGGCCTTCCCTTCCAACTGAGACAGTGCAGTTAGTATAGCTGTGTTTAAAAAAGGATTGGATAAGTTCTTGGAGGAGAAGTCCATTACCTGCTATTAAGTTCACTTAGAGAATAGCCACTGCCATTAGCAATGGTAACATGGAATAGACTTAGTTTTTGGGTACTTGCCAGGTTCTTATGGCCTGGATTGGCCACTGTTGGAAACAGGATGCTGGGCTTGATGGACCCTTGGTCTGACCCAGTATGGCATTTTCTTATGTTCTTATGATGAAGGTGACCTTCATGATCTCCTTCAAAAACAAGGAAGATTGGAGGGCAAATTGCATAAAGCACTGATTAAGGAAGCCATGACAGGAGCTTGGGTCTCCATTGTATCTAGGAGGTGCAAGAAATGCCAAAGTTGCTCTAGCAAGCATAGTGGCCAGGAGGCCCACAGGGTTGGCCATAGCAGTCTCTTATACCTGGGAGTGTAGCTCCTCCACTGAGGAAGCCAGCATCTCCAATGCTTGATGATGTTGCTTTATTGTAGTGGCCAGTCCTGGTAGGGGCCTGGAGGCGGGAGACTCCACCGAGTCTATGGCCTTGGCAACCTGTTATGCTCGGGGTTGGACCCCTGGCCTTAAGCAGTTTGGGAACTGACCACAGGGGGTCGAGTACTGAAGGAGACAGAGGCAGTGTAGATCTTCACCACTGGAAGCCCGAGGTCCCCCTGGAAGGAGCCCATAGGGTCCCGAGCCATGGGGATTTAGGTGGGCCTCACAGGGTCTCCTGGGAGAGTCTGACTCCGGTGTGCCCACAGGGACTGGAAGAGCGCTATCGGGTTCGAGGCTGGAAACAGGTTGGAGATAAGAGAAGCAGAAGTGTGTTGGTGATGACAAGGCTAGGGAAAGCACCAGAATCAAGCAAGGACAGGCGTGCAAGGTCAAGTCCAAGAATCAGTCCAAGGAGTGGTCAACGAAGCAAGGGTCAAGATCCAGAGGTCAGGCAGGGTCAAAGAACAGGCGGCAGAACACATAATTTAACTACAATGTTTTTTGAAGTAGATGTAAAAACTGTTTTTATCGCACAACCATTTTTCTTCAGGGGATCTTCAAATGTTGAAAATAGCTAGAGACTGCATCATACAAATAAACATCTTTTGTTGTACCTTTCATCTATTCAGTGATTTCAATTGTGCAGTTAATTCCTCGTACTGTTTATGTAACACCACTCCCCAAACTCACACTGAGTTGAATGTGACCATCTACAGTGCAAGATATATATAGAGTTATTACCCCTATTACAGTTCTCTCACTCTCTCTCCCTCACTTTCTCCCTCCCTCTTCATATACATTTTATTTTTATTTTTATTTATTTTATTTAGATTTGTATTCTACTTTTTGTTGTTTTTTTCAGCACTTCAAAGTGGATTACATTTAGGGTAGGTATTTACATAAACCAAATAGCATGCCACACATAAATCAACACATGCTACGTAAAGTGACATGCAATATAACACTGTATTGCACTTTGCAGAAATTATCTATGTGATGCAAAAGATAGGAAATTTGCCTAACCACACCCATTTTTTTTTATTGTAGGCACTATTTCTATTATATTTAAGCATTATGATGAATCTAGGCCTTAGTTTGCACTAATATTATTTCAAAATAATTCATGAAAGTTCAATCTCACATCACTGGGAAATGAAACTTACCTAATTGAAACCCACCTCCCAAGGGAGATGGAGGTTAAAGAGCATGCTACCATTTAAGTGAACAACAACAGAGAAAAAAGAGGACAATACAGCTATGTAACATGAGTCACCAGCCCTGTAAACCCAGAATGAGATTGAAAAGGTTGCAGACCCCTTACTGTGAAGGTGCTTAAATGATAATTGAAACGATGAGTCAGATACTCAGGTAGAGGATTTGCATGTCACAGCCCCTGGCCTACTGTTGGCAGCTTGCAGTGAAATATCACTTTAAATCAAAGGATAACAAAATCCTAAATTACAGAACTATGACTGGAAAATTCCTACATTGGATAATTCTGAATGAGAGAGGGATTTATGAGAAAAATGTATTAACAAAACAGTGCTAAGAAGCAAACTGATTCTCACCCTGACTAACAAGGGGAGTCAGACCCTTGTGTACCCAGTTCTCAGACAACAGAAAGAAAGGCCAGGCAGGATGGAAGGGTATGAACACATTATCTTTCCATTGTCCTGCCTGGGTCTTAGCCTTTTGGCTGAGAGAATGTGCCCCTTCCAGGCTGGGTAACAGCGAATTACTGGCCATGAGATTAACAGAGCCAAAATCACTGAAAGCTGAGACTGCAGAATGTTTGAGTCACTGAACACTAAACAAGCCTCATGAGCCTAGTGGAGCTAGGGAAAACCCTCCTTCCAAGGGAGAAGAACTGAAAGACTGCAGCAGATATGGAGGTGGAGTAATTCCCCAGGAGGGTGTGGACCCAAATATCAGATTGAATGGTCCCCCAGGATGAAGAGGACCCCAGCAGCAGATTTGGAGGTGACTCTAGGTTTCCCTTGAGCAAGAGAACCCCTATGGCAGATTGAGCAGTCTGCCAGGAGAAAGGAGACCCCAGTGGCAGATCAAGTACCCCAGGAGTGTGTAGACCCTAGTGGCAGATCAAGCAGCCCCAGGAGGAAGGGGATACCAACAGTAGATTGAGTGGGAGGGTGTGGACCTCAGTAGCAGATAGAACAGTCCCTCAGGAGGAAGAGAACCCCAGTAGGGATGTGTAGAGGGACGTCATACATTGCATTTGGGATTCCTATTCGTCAGGGGGCAAATACGTTGCATTCGGCAAGGGGGGGCCCCAATACATTAATATGTTAATTCTTATTCATCCCGGCTAAAATTAAATTAACTACAACCACCCCCACCCTCCTGACCCCCCCAAGACTTACCAAAACTCCCTGGTGGTCCAGCAGGGAGTCCGGGAACCATCTCCTGCACTCACACCCTCGGCTGCCGGTATTCAAAATGGCATCGATGGCCTTTGACCTACTATGTCACAGGGGCTACCAGTGCCATTGGTCAGCCCCTGTCACATGGTAGGAGCAATGGATGACTGGTTCCATCTTGTACTCCTACCATGTGACAGGGGCTGACCAATGGCATCGGTAGCCCCTGAGACATAGTAAGGGCAAAGGCTATTGGCACCATTTTGATTACTGTCAGCTGACGGCCCGAGTGTAGGAGACCACTCCCAGACCCCCGCTGGACCACCAGGGGCTTTTGGAAAGTCTTAGGGGACCCTTCTGACCCCCCACAAGACTTGCCAAAAGTCCAGCAGGGGTCCAGGAGCGACCTCCTGCACTCGGACCGTCAGTTGCCAATATTCAAAATGGAAAGAGATCTAGCCATTAGGGATGTGAATCGTGTCCTCGATCGTCTTAACGATCGATTTCGGCTGGGAGGGGGAGGGAATCGTATTGTTGCCGTTTGGGGGGGTAAAATATCGTGAAAAATCGTGAAAATCGTTAAAAACTCGAAAAATCGGCACATTAAAACCCCCTAAAACCCACCCCCGACCCTTTAAATTAAATCCCCCACCCCCAAATAACTTAAATAACCTGCGGGTCCAGCGGCGGTCCGGAACGGCAGCGGTCCGGAACGGGCTCCTGCTCCTGCATCTTGTCGTCTTCGGCCGGCGCCATTTTCCAAAATGGCGCCGAAAAATGGCGGCGGCCATAGACGAAAAAGATTGGACGGCAGGAGGTCCTTCCGGACCCCCGCTGGACTTTTGGCAAGTCTCGTGGGGGTCAGGAGGCCCCCCACAAGCTGGCCAAAAGTTCCTGGAGGTCCAGCGGGGGTCAGGGAGCGATTTCCCGCCGCGAATCGTTTTCGTACGGAAAATGGCGCCAGCAGGAGATCGACTGCAGGAGGTCGTTCAGCGAGGCGCCGGAACCCTCGCTGAACGACCTCCTGCAGTCGATCTCCTGCCGGCGCCATTTTCCGTACGAAAACGATTCGCGGCGGGAAATCGCTCCCTGACCCCCGCTGGACCTCCAGGAACTTTTGGCCAGCTTGTGGGGGGCCTCCTGACCCCCACGAGACTTGCCAAAAGTCCAGCGGGGGTCCGGAAGGACCTCCTGCCGTCCAATCTTTTTCGTCTATGGCCGCCGCCATTTTTCGGCGCCATTTTGGAAAATGGCGCCGGCCAAAGACGACAAGATGCAGGAGCAGGAGCCCGTTCCGGACCGCTGCCGTTCCGGACCGCCGCTGGACCCGCAGGTTATTTAAGTTATTTGGGGGGGGTTCGGGAGGGTGGGGGATTTAATTTAAAGGGTCGGGGTGGGTTTTAGGGGGTTTTAGTGTGCCGGCTCACGATTCTAACGATTTATAACGATAAATCGTTAGAATCTGTATTGTATTGTGTTCCATAACGGTTTAAGACGATATTAAAATTATCGGACGATAATTTTAATCGTCCTAAAACGATTCACATCCCTACTAGCCATCATAATGGATAATACATTGAAATAGTCGCTCAGTGTGCTGTGGTGATCAAAAAAGCAAACAGAATGTTAGGAATTATTTGGAAGGGAATGGTAAATAAAACAGAGAATGTCATAATGCCTTTGTATCGCTCCATGAATACTGTGTGCAATTCTGGTCACCGCATCTCAAAAAGGATATAGCTGCATTGGAGAAAGTGCAGAGAATGGCAACCAAAATGATAAGGGTATGGAACGGCTGCCCTATGAGGAAAGGCTAAAAAAGTTAGGGAGAATAGGTATGGCAAGGGGTTAGACCCAGGATCCAGGAAGATAGGAGTGCAACTGAAAGCTCTGCATCATTTCTTCTCCTGAAGAGCTAATTATCAAGAAGGAGAGACAGAACTCTAGTTTCATAGCCGAGCTACATGTAAAATCCGAACATGGGACAGAGGAGCCAAGAGCTGTGATACTGAAAGGCTTCCTTTGCAAAGATATCCAGGTCCAGGAGAACTCTCCTAAGAGAATGAGTTAAGTAATCTAAACTTTGCACAGAGAGTATTTTAGCAGAGAAGAGAGAAGGTTTAATTCTTTGCCTTTTGTCCCAAAATTCAGTATCCTTTCTTAATTGTATCAGCCTTTCAACCAAACTCAAGCTTAAGCCTTTGCTGGCAGGTATTGGGGGAAAAAAATCTGGTGAGCTGTGGTCTTTCTGTAAGAGACTGATGCCAGGCCAGCTTTCTGCTTGATAACAAGTAAACCATTTAGGGGAGCTTCCCTGGAGAGAGAGAGGTCTTCCACACACTGTAGTGCTCATTTATTTGGTTTGTCACCTAGCCAGCCCCACCATCAAGAGGGACTTCTTCATGTTCTTGATTGTTTATTTTCCACACAATTATGTGTTTGGGACAGGATGCCTCCTTTACAAACTGGTGACATCGGGATGGAACCCCTCCCCCCCTTTTTTTTTTTTGAGTACTCAGGTGTAAAGACAATTTTTGAAATTGTGTGCCTCACTGCTTTTCCTCTGAAACGTTTTCTATTAGTATTCCTTTTTTTTTTTTTTTTACTATCCATATGAGTATGTTGGTTACCCTGGCTATCAGGCCATACTCAGTGTTATTTTTGCATTGCTTGACATAAAACAAGAAAACTGCTAGTTTATGCTGTACTTCACTACTGTACTTTTTCCATTTCATGTTCTGGTTAGATTTACTGTCTACTTAATAAAACTAGTAAAATGTTTAATTAATGTTTTATTCTGGTGTAATGATTTTATCCAGTCTGTGGTGCCACATGTGAGAGATTGTTTGGGAAGGGCACAAAATTGTGGTATCGGGATCCCGAGACCCTGTCTCATCCCCCACTCAAAGATAAGTCATATTAGTAAATATAATTTCTCATGTTGTACTTTCTATCCCAAGCATAGGTGTAATTCATTGTCTGGACCAGTCCATGTGCCTGTTAGACTTAAGCTGACCCGGAGCAGGAGAAAATATATTTGTGTCTGCTGAGTGCTAGAATCAAATAAAAGGCTTATCAATGGGAGAAGCCCAAGATGATAAAAATTGAAAATATGGTAACTCCTCTACCTTTATGTCTAACAATTTTTTCAGGCCATAAGAATATTTTGTTTTAATTTCCTGAATATCTATCCCAGATTTTAAACACATTCATCATTCAAAGGTAAAAAATATGGTTGATTCAACCCTTACTCAAGCTATTCTTGTGAAAGTTACATAATATTATGCATATTTGAGTTTTGCGCTTCATCTGGATAGAGTACAGTGACTTCTGATTAGTTGTTTTGTATTAGAATTTGATGTTCATTAATGATTAAATATATGCAATGCCATCAAACCTAATAAAGCATTCAAAATAAGATCTTGAACAGGAATCAAGTTTTTCTGTTATGCACAGAGAGAAGAACACTGAAAAAAACAATCACCAAATAAATGAGGGACACTTCAAAGTTATATCAAAGGTGGGGTGGAGCTAAGATGGTGGTTTGCAAGGCAGCAACGCTGCTGATGTTTTTCTCATTACTCCTAATTTCTTCACACGATGCCTCCAAAATGAAAATGGAAGCCCAGGCTACTCCTCCTTACCCGAGCTCCCTTCTAGCCAGCAGATGCTGGATTCCATCGTATGCCTATCATTGGATTTGGAGGATGAGAAGTTTGTTGTGCAGCTGGCTCAGTGAATGTAGGCACTGCTGGAAGTCAGCCTCAGTCCTCCGGAGCAATCTCCTCCCCCTCAACTGAGCTTTGCAGAAACAGCTTCTTGGAGCCTTTGCAGGAGAATGACGCGGTAGGCTTCCTGGTGGGGGAAGGGGGGCTATAGCTTCAGCTATTCTGCCAGGTTTGGATGTCATTACAGTAGGAGGAATTAGAGAGATGCTGCTTGTGGGAAGTCCTTCTTCTGTTGCTATGAGTGGTGATAGCTTGCCAGCTTCTCTCTTGAATCATTCTTCCCAGGCTCTGGAAAGACCAACTCCTATTTCCTTAGTTTCATTGTGGAGGAGTAGCCTAGTGATTAGATTGAGAAGGAGGGAGAACCAGGGTTCAAGTCTCACTTTTGCTTCTTGTGCCCTTGGGCAAGTCACTTTACTTTCCATTGCCTCAAGTACAATCTTAGATTATTATAAGCCCTCTGGGGATAGGGAAATACACATATAATTGGAATATAAGAACATAAGAAATTGCCATGCTGGGTCAGACCAAGGGTCCATCAAGCCCAGCATCCTGTTTCCAACAGAGGCCAAACCAGGCCACAAGAACCTGGCAATTACCCAAACACTAAGAAGATCCCATGCCACTGATGCAATTAATAGCAGTGGCTATTCCCTAAGTAAACTTGATAGCAGTTAATGGACTTCTCCTCCAAGAACTTATCCAAACCTTTTTTGAACCCAGCTACACTAACTGCACTAACCACATCCTCTGGCAACAAATTCCAGAGCTTTATTGTACACTGAGTGAAAAAGAATTTTCTCCGATAAGTCTTAAATGAGCTACTTGCTAACTTCATGGAATGCCCCCTAGTCCTATTATCCTAAAGTATAAATAACCGATTCACATCAACTAGTTCAAGACCTCTCATGATCTTAAAGACCTCTGCTTAATCTGCTTTGAAGTTCCAAAAAGCTATCAGGGTCTGTGCTTCAGACATTGGTTAAATCTGTTTCAGCTTCAGGAAGTTCATGCACAAAGGTTACAAGGAATTGAGTCTAGGGTAATGGAAATGGAGAAAATATTTAAGAAATTCAGACTTAATTCAGGATAAAAACATTACCCATAGGAAATTAGAGCAACTGGAAAACTTTTCAAGACATTTGAATTTAAGATTCTTTTTTCTCAAGATTCTAGAGACTCCTACTAAAGATACCCTAAAAAATACTTTATTGAAGTTCTAGGTTTGCCTGCTGAAGCTTGTTCACTGATTAATATGGCTTTTTTCTTCCTATAAGTGATGGAAGGGTACATGGTGGCCCTAGTTTGCCTGCGACACCCTTGGATGTTTCTGCTTTACTGGATAATTCTCTTTATTTATTTATTTATTTATTTATTTATTTATTTATTTATTTATTTAATGGTTTTATAGACCGACATTCATCAGGGATATCACATCAGTTTACAATAAACAAGAAACTACGCGTAAGTTGCGTTTGACAGGTAACAGGAAAACAAATACATGCAATGCCATGAACAATATATATATAAGAATGATTAACTATATATGGATATATGTATATAAATGGGGATATGTGGGGATATATGTATGGACTGATGGACACTTTTAGTCTCATTTGTGTTTGAGCAAGATTTAAATATGATCTTGAGATTATACTTTCTCAATGCTCAAACTGTGTTCTAGGGGAATCAAATTTGGATTTATCCAGATGTGGTTAAGTCTACTCAGGAAAGAAGGAAATAATTTCTTGTTATGCATCAGTAAGTTCTTTCCTTAGGTGCAAAGTTTCTTCTTAGATATTCATGCAAGTGTGTGGTGACATACGCGGGCAATAGATATCATTGTTTTCTTCCTGACCAGTTACAATTTTTATTAGACCAAAAGCAAGCCTCTCCTGCAGCACTAACTGTTCCTATTAGTTAAAGTTACCATGATCTATAGCAAGCCAAAGTTGTTTTGTGCTATTGTTTCTTGCAGCTCTCCCTTATCTTTATTGTCCACCCCCCAATCATATGAAGTAAATCATAAAGGGTAGATTTTCAAAACCTTTGCGCGCATGTCCATGTGCACGCACTACCCAGCGCGTGCACTGGACGCGCAATTTTATAACATGTGTGCGCTGGTGCACATGTTATAAAATGCCAGGTCGGCACGCACAAGGGGGGGCGGTCAACTTTAGCAATTATGCGCGGCGACGCATCAAGGCCTTCCCCAGTTCCCTCCCAGTCCGCTCCCTACCCCCTAGCCTAACCTCTCTTCCTCTTCCCCTATCCTGCCCTCCTTTATTCCTATCCTACCGAATTTTTATATTTCATCTTTTGCTCCTTCCTCTAGCCCCGCCCCGCCCCCAGATTGCCCCTTTTCCAAGCTCCAGGACTTACATGCATCCCGGGGTTTACGCACATGGATGGGCCATTTGAAAATTGGCCTGGCACGCATAAGGCCTGGCCCCAGAATTTACGCACGCCAGGATTTGAAAATCTACCCCTAAATGTTATTAAAAAAAAAAAAAAAGAAAGAAATAGCAAATGACCACAAAAATTACTATGTAAGCACTGTACGCACTGTCCAATAACTACCACCAATCTGCAACCTCCTCCCTCCACCAGAAAACAGCATACCATGCAACAGGTCCCAAAAGACAAGCGAGGTTTGAATTTGGTATGTTAAATAACTAGCTAGTATAAAAGCCTATATGCCCAAACACACTCATTTAAGTATGTGTTTACTGTTGTGCATGATCATGCCAGTACACACATACTTGCGAGGTTTCTAAAGAAACATATATATATATATGTATGTGATATTTAGACACAGATATATGCTAATTTTACATGCACAAATCCTGCAAAATGCTTTAAAAATACCTCTTCAGTACCTTCAATATGTGTCATGCTCTCTAATCAAACATCTCTTTTCTCTTCCAATGGTTTCTTTCAACTTTGATGAAATAATTTGTCACTGAATGAGGGATCAAGGACTGATCATGCTTTAATGTTTTTAAGCTAATTTGGTCTTTTGCTGTACAAGAGCAGCCTGCGCTGTCAGATGCAGAAGAAGATGTAACAGACAAAAGTCTTTTCATTTTGCTATCAAGATGATATTCAAAATTATTGTCATAATATATTTCAAATATGTGAACTTCATAATTATTTATCTTGCCTTATTTCATTTTCCCCCTCACCTCATTTGCATGCCATTTAATGAAAAATGTAAATACTTAAAAAATGTCTTCAAAATGTTGGATTCCTAGTATCAGTTTAAAACAGATGTCACCATCTGGCTGTCTTCAGCAATATCTCTGTGAGAATATTCAAATCTCCTGACTGCATTACACACTGAAAGTAATTAGAGTGAACCATAGGGGTAGGAAATTGCCAGTCATCCCGCTGTGTTCAAATCAGTGTTTTCTTTATTGAAAATTACATATTTTAGAGGGCAAATAAAACCAGAATAAAGATATATATTATAAAAATAAAAAGAATGTAATATCTTCTCAATATTGTTAGTTATGCCCTATTTCCTCATTGCACACTGCTAGATTAATCATTCACATGGATGTTGTACTGTCTGCATATTTTAATTTGAAAGGCGTATTATGCCATTTAAATCTTTGATCTTATTCTTGTAATTCTTTCTCTTTACATGCACAGCTGCTGATGTGAAAAATGTTTATTTGCTTTCTAATGAGGCTCTTTTAATATTTAAATCAGCTTACTTATGCTATCCTTGATTAGCATCATTAAATAGTTGTAAGCTTTAACATTCTGACTGAAAAGCAAAGACATAAGAAAGTAACAATACCATGTGCTGTAAAGACTAAATAGGTTAATTGGAAGATTAAAAAAAAAAAAACACTTATAAAAAGAACTCTAAAGTTGAGATTCATTGTGGTGTACATGGGGCTCCATATAATAATTTATATATTGGTTTCCATTACTTTGAAAGGCATAGGCAGTATTTTAAACTGAATTTAAGATTAATTTTCATTTTAAGGACTCTAATTACTAAGATGCATTAACATGCATTGAATAACAAATGTGGAACTAGGGATGTGCCTTTGTTTGAAACAAATGGTTAAAACATAATAAATGTGCTGCTATTCATTTTGGGCCCCCCCAAAAAAAACAAATAGAGAATTCCTATGAATGAACTAAATATTCTACATCCCGTTTTGTTTTTATATTTTTCATTCATTTCTGTGGCCCATTGAAGTCAATAGCTGTGTACAATACTGAAAAAAGATACTGATAACTATAACATCCAGCTCTTGCCTGAGTAGCCTAACTGCCATGTCAGAGAAATGTAATCAGGAGAAGATGGCAAGGAGACTAATCAGAAGGCAAATAATGGTACAGCATCTTTTTTAATAGTGTATGGCTGCTCTCTAGATTAAGTAACATTTGATATCCTCCCACCGTAAAGTCAAAACATGTGCAAGAAGCAGTATGTATTTCATGTCTTACCAAACTGCCAGTGCATTATATCTGT
The DNA here is from genome assembly GCF_901001135.1 of Rhinatrema bivittatum. Taxonomy (NCBI): domain Eukaryota; kingdom Metazoa; phylum Chordata; class Amphibia; order Gymnophiona; family Rhinatrematidae; genus Rhinatrema; species Rhinatrema bivittatum. The sequence goes on from NW_021821019.1 coordinate 54,042, forward strand.
TAGTATTTAACATTTTTTGTGTGTGCATTCAGTCAGCACTATTGCATATAGCACAGTATATATACACTTTAAATGTATCTGTGAGTGTGTTTATGCCTGTGACATGTTCCTCCATATATTGAATGGTTCAAAGACTCGAAGTATAGTTACATGATACAAAAAATTTAATATGTAATATCCAAATGCCAGGAAGGCAATATACTTCAAGAAATTCTATTATGTCAGGAAAATAATTAAGAGGGGATAATTAAAAGTTTGGAAGGGCTGGCCATGTTGGAAGGGGCAGCAATAAAAAAAAAGGCAGTCGTACACCTAAATTGAAGAGGGACATTTTTAGATCTAGAATGGCAGTAGAGAAAGGCAGCTCAATGCAGATGAAATTGAATTCTTAAGAAGATGTGCCACCTGCTTGTTCCTTTCCCTCTTTTTGAGGAACAGAGGGAATAGAAAAGAGAGTCATCCAAGACTGAAATTATCAGGGCAGAAATTTCAGAAGTGAAATGCACAAAACCAGCAGCATACCACTCTGTGCCTCCTACTTCTGAGGCAGTGAAAGCAGTATTTGCACTAACTGATTTAGAGGAAGAATCTTGTCTAAGATTCTAAGAGTCAGAAAATATTGAAGAGCTAGTAGATGAAGAACATTTGGAAGTTTGTCATTAGCATCTTGTCTTCCACTGAATAGATGGGGGAGATAGATTATACTTATGATGTTGAGATCAACTCTAAGGAATACCAGGCAGTGCAGGAAAATATTATGAATGATGCCACTGGCACTTTTCCCTCAGGGTCCAACCTCAAAGCACACATTTTTCTCTAACCAAAGCTAGATAGGAAATTCAGTGCTTCTTGCATGTGTTCAGACCTTATTGAGAGAGTGAATCAGCTTCACTAGATAGCAATGGTAGATAAAAATGGGATTAATAAAAATGAGGGGCAATATTGCATCCTGCATACTATTACTGCCATAAATAGCTATACATTTTTTCTTTGTGTTAAGCCTGAAATGGTCATAACACAATTTGAATTAAAGATTGCATTTTAGCCATGAGGAAGAGAGAGAGAGAGAGAGAGAGAGAGAGATGTAACACCTATATACAAATCCTTCATAGTAGTCAAGTATTTATATGCCTATAGGAGGACCAGTTAGTAGCTCAAGGTGAGATATTGATGGGGGTTTAGGGTTTAGGGGCCAGTTTTACATGCAGACTAAGATGTACGAATAGCACAATGCACCTCGATGAAGATTTGACGTCATTTGGAGTGAGAAAAGTCTCACAAAGATGAGATTTCTACTGTGTTATCTCACCCTAGCTTGAGTCCATCAAGGTAGAGCAAAAGAACATAGTAGAAATGTTATCTTTGTGAGACTTTCCTCACTCCAAATGACGTTGAGTCTTCACTGAGGTGCTGAGCTGTTCATATATCTTAGTCTGTATGTAAAAACTGGCCTCTAAACCCTAAACTACCACCACCATCTCACCTTCAGTTATTAGCTGGTCCTCCTATAGGCATATAAATACTTGACTCCTATGACAGCCTTCTAGATAGTCTCTCTTTCTCTCTCTCTCTCTCTCTCTCATTCACTGTGCTATGTTACCATGCAGTGCAGTAATTCTAAACATACCCCTTTCTCTTACCACAGATGTTATATTACAGCATTTTGATATGTTTATACCTGAGGCAACAGAGGGTAAAGTGACTTGGCTGAGGTCACAAGGAATGGTAGTGGGGTCTTCAAATACCCTGTATTTCACAACTTTATTATTGTTCTTGATAAAGAAAACTTATCCTCCCCTTTTCTGCCATCTCTATACTTCCTCAGAAGGTTATTCCCAGGCATGTCTGTATCCCAAATATAAGACAAACCAAATCATCTCATGACATCCATAGTCTTCCTCCTCCACTAAGGCCTGAAGATCTCAATTTTATTACCCAGACTATGAGCATTTGTGCTCATAGCTTTCCAGCTATTTTCTCTTGGCTTGCTGCTTTTCTTGTCTTCCTTGTTTGGTCTTTTTACAAAAAAATGGTCTATTGAGCTGATTTATTGTTTTTATTTCTACATCTACTTCCAGCAGTTGTTGGGGTTGACATTCCAATTCCATGTTCTTCCATCTGCTACGCTCATTCTCTAGTTTAAATAACTGATGCCATAGGACCAGATTTCTCACGTATTGTTATTTTCCTTCCCATGGATAGATGCAATTCATTATTTCCATATAGCCTTTTAATGTTACATATATGACCCCAACCCTCTATATATCTAAAGCCTTCTTTTTTATATTTTGTAGTGTTTAAATGCTGTTTCTAGCAAGATCATTTGTCCCCCATATGGATTATAACATTGATTTTTATAGTCCTTACTTTCTTCATTGCTTGCACTGACAATTTGGTTCATGTTACTGCCAGTTGAGGATCCTGGATGGTATTTAACTATTATGTGTCCCTCAAAATTTGTTTCCAAGTTACTAGTTCCTCTGATGATAAAGTCCCCCAGCAGAAGAAGTTTTGTGTTTTGATGTTTGGTAATATTTTGTTTGGTAGCATTTTGGGACTGGGTATACATTGCGTGGAATTTTATATTTTTTATACCACTTCAATTTCCATGTCTGGAGTATTGTCAGTTTCCAATGCAGAAAATGAATTTTGAATGGTTATTGGGGTGGTAGGTATGTGTGTGTGTAGGGGGGGGGGAGTGTCTTTGTGTCTTTGTGTCTTTGTGTCTTTGTGTCAGAGCCCATAGTGACCCATGTATTGCTTTGTTTTTGAATCCTTTGAGGAGAGGGGATGAATTGCTGGTTGCTGGATGATGGGGGAGAACCTTCTAATGATAGTTAATTCCTCTTTGGCCCCCTTAACCATAACTAGTTCTGCTTTAAGTTGAGTCATCACTTCTTCCATTAGGGACAGCTTTAAACAGACTCGGCAAGCTCTGAGCCTCCAGATGGCTTGCCCTAGTACTAAGGTACCATACATATTACATTGTATAATAATTATTTTGATTATGTTAATTTCTTAGATTTTAGAAGAATTATTTTGATAGTTAATACCTTATGACACTCAAAGTGATTGACACTCTTAGATTATGTTACTTATGAAAGCTGTGTAAGAAACACAGCCTCTAGGGTGGAAGGGTTGGGGATGGAAGGCAGGGCTTAATAACAGTTGAAATTAGCAACAAAAACATGTGAAAAGTATACAGGAAGACCTTGTGAGACTGGAAAATTGGACATCCAAATGGCAGATGAAATTTAATGTGGATAAGTGCAAGGTGATGCATATAGGGAAAAATAACCCATGCTATAATTACACAATGTTGGGTTCCATATTAGGTGCTACAACCCAAGAAAGAGATCTAGGTGTCATAGTGGATAACACATTGAAATCATCGGTACAGTGTGCTGCGGCAGTCAAAAAAGCAAACAGAATGTTGGGAATTATTAGAAAAGGAATGGTGAATAAAACGGAAAATGGTGAGACCGCACCTTGAATACTGTGTACAATTCTGGTCGCCACATCTCAAAAAAGATATAATTGCGATGGAGAAGGTACAGAGAAGGGCTACCAAAATGATAAGGGGAATGGAACAACTCCCCTATGAGGAAAGACTAAAGAGGTTAGGACTTTTCAGCTTGAAGAAGAGACGACTGAGGGGGGATATGATAGAGGTGTTTAAAATCATGAGAGGTCTAGAATGGGTAGATGTGAATCGGTTATTTACTCTTTCGGATAGTAGAAAGACTAGGGGGCACTCCATGAAGTTAGCATGGGGCACATTTAAAACTAATCGGAGAAAGTTCTTTTTTACTCAATGCACAATTAAACTCTGGAATTTGTTGCCAGAGGATATGGTTAGAGCAGTTAGTGTAGCTGTGTTTAAAAAAGGATTGGATAAGTTCTTGGAGGAGAAGTCCATTACCTGCTATTAAGTTCACTTAGAGAATAGCCACTGCCATTAGCAATGGTTACATGGAATAGACTTAGTTTTCGGGTACTTTCCAGGTTCTTATGGCCTGGATTGGCCACTGTTGGAAACAGGATGCTGGGCTTGATGGACCCTTGGTCTGACCCAGTATGGCATTTTCTTATGTTCTTATGTTCTTATATATTTAGAAAAAGCACTTAATAATTGGAGTGCTAGAATCTCCTGCATTGAGCTGTGTAACAAAATGTGCTCCCAGGTCAGGTTTTGACTGGATTTATTTTTTTTTTAGTACCTTTGGTTCAATGAGTCCTTCCTGTAGAGGCAGGTTTCCACAATAGGGCCAGAAAGGAATAATAAATCAAATCTTTGCTTCCAAGGAACATATTTATCAAGTAAAGGCACTCAGAAATGCTAGAGTAACCCTATTATTTCTTATTTTAAAAACAGATTCAAAAGCCAAGCTATTAAAATCAGCTATTTAAAAGGAAAAAAAATAGCCAATAGGTATAGAAAGTTAAATAAAGTCAGATTCAACACTGAACTCTAAGCAGCTATTTAAAGTAAAAGTAGCCAATAGGCAAAATAAACAAATACATAAATACATTCAGATTCAACATCAAAGCTATGAAAAACAATTAAAGGAAAAGTAGCCAATAAGTAAAAGAAAATTAAAGTCAGAGTCAACAACCAAACCATAAACATCAGATATTTAGAAAGGATATTAATATCAGGTCAAAATCTTATTCTAAACATGTAGAACAAAGAATAAAGAATTTTAAAAAAAAGCAAATAAGATCAGCTGGAGAGTTTTTTTTTAACTATAAGCAAAGTGCACTGTTAAACAATATAGTTGGGATAGTCCAGATTATGATTAGTGGATGAATCAGAGCAAGAAATCAATTATGCCAGAGAAAAAGATTTTTTTTACCAGTTGAGATTAGCAGCAGAAATACTTTGAAAAAGCTGAAAAGTTTAGAGAGAACAATAAATAAATACATACATTTAGAAAAAGCACTTAGTAATTGGTGTTCTGGAATCTCCTTTATCAAGCTGTAAACAAAAATGTGCTCCCAGATCTAAATTGACTGGATTTTTTTCGATTATCTTTGGTTCAATAGCTCCTTCATGTAAAAGCAGGTTAGGAATTGCAAATCCAATCTTTGTTTCAAAGAGGAAGATTTATAACCACCTTAGAGGTATTGCTGCTACCATTCTGCCTACTTGCTATGCCCCATTTGTACCATCGTAGAGGTCTTGCTGCTACTGGTCAGTCTACAAGTCTTGCCCCCGATATACCACTTTGGAGGTCATGCTCTTCATATGCCTACCTGCCATATAGAAACATAGAAATATAGAAACATAGAAATGACGGCAGAAGAAGACCAAACAGCCCATCCAGTCTGCCCAGCAAGTTTCACACTTTTTTTTTCCTCATACTTATCTGTTACTCTTGGCTCTTAGTAATCTTTTGGTTCTATTTCCCTTACACCCCCACCATTAATGTAGAGAGCAGTGTTAGAACTGCATCTAAGTGAAATATCTAGCTTAATTAGTTAGGGGTAGTAACCGCCACAATAAGCAAGCTACACCTATGCTTATTTGTTTACCCAGACTATATAATTCAGTCCTTGTTGATTGCAGTCTGTATATAGATCCACTTTTCTCCATTCCCCCCTGCCATTGAAGCAGAGAGCTATGCTTGATTTGCGTGAAGTATCAGTCTTTCTCCCCTGCCATTGAAGCAGAGGTTATGCCAATATACATTGAAAGTGAAGTATCAGACTTTGTCCCCTGCCATTGAAGCAGAGAGTAGGGATGTGCAGAGGGACGCCATATGTTGCATTCGGGATTCGGATTCGTCGGGGGGCAGATATGTTGCATTCGGCTGTATGGCGCCCCGATATGTTGATACGTCAATTTCTATTCGTTTCCCCACTAAAATTAAATTAACTACAACCCCCCACCCTCCTGATCCCCCCCCCAAGACTTACCAAAACTCCCTGCACTCACATCATCGGTGCCGGTTTCAAAATGGCACCGGTAGCCTTTGACATACTATGTCACGGGGCTACCGGTGCCATTGGTCAGCCCCTGTCACATGGCCATTGGCACCATCTTATGCTCCTACCATGTGACAGGGGCTGACCAATGGCACCGGTAGCCCCTGTGACATAGTAAGGGCAAAGGCTATTGGTGCCATTTTAATTACTGACAGCCAACGGCCCGAGTGCAGGAGATCGCTCCTGGACCCCTGCTGGACCACCAGGGACTTTTGGCAAGTCTTGGGGGACCCTCCTGACCCCCACAAGACTTGCCAAAAGTCCTGCGGGGGTCCTGGTGTGACCTCCTGCAGTCCATAGCCTTTGCCAGTATTCAAAATGGCTATCGATAGCCTTTGCCAGTATGCAAAATGGCGTCAAACGCCTTTGCCTTCACTATGTCACAGGCGCCATTTTGAAACAGGCACCGAGGGTGTGAGTGCAGGGGATGGCTCCCGGACCCCCCGCTGGACCACCAGGGAGTTTTGGTAAGTCTTGGGGGGGTCAGGAGGGTGGGGGGTTTGTTTAAATTGGGTCCTTTAGGCGGCCAAATTATTCGGTAAAGATTTGTTGTATTCGTGGGGAATCGCAATACATTTCACTTCCCCATGAATACAACGAATAAGGCCCTATACGTTGTGGATTCCCAATTCGTAGGGAATGAATGCACACCCCTAGCAGAAAGCTATGCTGAATATGCATCGAAAGTGAAGTTTCAGGCTTATTTGGTATGGGGTAGTAACTGCCGTAACAAGCAAGCTACTCCCCGCTTTTTTGTGAATGCAAATCCTTTTTTCCACATTTCCTTTTGCTGTTGAAGCTTAGAGCAATGTTGGAGTCGCATTAACTATGTGTATGTTTATTGAATAAGGGTATTATCTCCAGGTAGTAGCCGTCATTCCCGCGAGCTACTCACTCTTCATTCACGTCCTCTAGACTTTATGGATCCACAGGGGTAGATTTTCAAAGGGTTATGTGTGTACGTTACGCGCATAACCCCCGAAAACCTACCCCAACCCCCTCCCCTGCGCGTGCCACGCCTATCTTGCATAGGCTGCCGCCACGCGCAAAGCCCCAGGATGCGCGTATGTCCCGGGGCTTTCCTGGGTGGGGGGCGTGCCATGGCCAGCGCATCATCGGGGGCATGTCGGGGGCATGTTGGGGTGCGTGTTGCGGCCGGTGCGTCATCGGAGGCGTTTTTGGGGTGTGGCCGAGGACACCGAAATGGCTCCCAGGCCTGGGAATCGCGTGCCGGCGGCCGGCCTGGCACGTGCAAGTTATGCCTGCCTTGCGCAGGCGTAACTTGTGCAACAAAGGTGGGGGGGGGGGGGGTTAGGCAGGGGGGTGGAAGGAAAGTTCCCTCCGAGGCCGCTCCGATTTCGGAGCGGCCTCGGAGGGAACTTAGGCAGGCTGCACGGCTCGGCGCGCACAGGCTGCCGATTTTGGGCAGCTTTGTGTGTGCCAACCCCGGATTTTAACAGATACGTGCGGCTACGCGCGTATCTATTGAAATCCGGCGTACTTTTGTTTGCACCTGATGTGCGAACAAAAGTACGCGCGCAAAGTTTTATTAAATCTGCCCCACAGTGTTTATCCCACGCCCCTTTGAAGTCCTTCACAGTTCTGGTCTTCACCACTTACTCTGGAAGTGCATTCCAGACCTCCACCACCCTCTCCGTGAAGAAATACTTCCTGACATGCCTAATATGTACTAGCATGGGAGTTTCCGTGCCTCCGTGTTGTTTTATCTTTGGATAACAGCCTGGTTCTCCCACTCTGATTGTTTGTTGATCGTACTGGGGTATTTTGTTCACATAAAAAAAAAGAAAAGAAAAGAATGTAAGATTCTCCTCCCATCTGATCTCTTTTCTAGTTCTTCATTTTTTTTGCACCATTGTACAGTCCCTTCCTAGTTCTCCCTTAGGGCCAGATTTTTAAACCTACACGCACGGGGTACATTTGTGCACGCTACCCAGCGCGCACAAATGTATGCCTGATTTAATAATATGCGCACACAGCCGCGAGCATGATATAAAATCCGGGGTCGGCACGCGCAAGGGGGTGCACACTAGTGCACCTTGCACACGCCGAGCCCCGATGGCTTTCCCCGTTCCCTCCGAGGCCATTCCGAAATTGGAGCAGCCTCGGAGGGAATGTTCCTTATGCCCCCCACCTTCCCTTCCCTTCCCTAACCCGCCCCCCAGCCCTACCTAAACCCCCCCTAACCTTTATTTCATAAGTTGTGCCTTCCTCCAGGCAGGCATAGGTTGCCAGCGCCGGCCGAGGGCCAGAGCGCGATCCTCCGGCATGGCCGCTGTGCTGGAGGCCTCGGTCCCGCCCCACACCCCCCTGCCCCTTTCACAAAGCCCCGGGACATATGCGCGTCCCAAGGCTTTGCACACATCGCCGGGCCTATGCAAAACAGGCTCAGCGTGCGCAGGAGTGGTTACGCACGTAAATCCTGAGGATTTACGCGCATAACCCTTTTAAAATCCTCCCCATACTGTTTATTTGTTGGTTATACTGGGGTGTTTTATCCACAGATAAAAAATATTGTATAAAATAATAAAAATGTAAATTTCTGTTTTTGTTGTACATTTCAAATATCCCAACCTAATTCTCTCACCCTTCTTCTTTCTTGATTATACTGAGGTGTGTTGCCCCTGAAAATCTTTAGTCAGGATGAAGACAGGCAGCCACAAGAGAAAAGATGGATAAAATGTGATAAATATTCTGAATGTGATAAAGGTTTCAGTAGGAAGAAAGAACCATTGCAACAGCAGAAAATCAACAAAGGAAAGAGACTATGTTAAGCTTCAGAATATGGAAAAAGCTTTTAATTAAGCAAACCTCAAAAATTACTAGGAAAACCATACTGATCAGAGACCATTTACATGTTCTAGTTGTGAAGAATGTTTCAATCAGTAAGTAAATTTCACAAGAAACCCAAAATTCTACTTAGCCTCAAGTTCAATTTGAAAAAGGGAATGAAATAAAAGCTTATGTCACAAAAATGGTACCGATGACAAATCCTTCTCTTGTATTAAATCTGACAAGAGGCAAGTCCTTCAAAAGGAAGAGATACATGCCCCATGCCACTTTGCCTTACTGCAATATTTCTTAATTTACACCTTAGAAGTCTTTCTTACAATCAGCATTGCTGCCATAACCAGATTTTGCACCTTGAGGTCACTCTGCCTTGCTTTTTTACCCGAGACTTTACATCCTGGGGTGTTCTAGCCACTCTAGAAGTTGGGCTGCTTTGTACCTCTTATGGTGCCTTGGTGTGTTGAGGCCACTCTTTGTGCTGCTTTGTCACTTTAACTGTGCCTTGGGGTTTTTCCTAACACCTTTTCTGCTTTGTTTCCCCTTCTTGGAGCCCTAGGATGTTGAAGCCATCCTTGGTGCTACTTTGCCCCTTATGCTGCCTTTAAGTGTTCATGCCACTGTTGTTGGTACCATCTTTTGAAATTTCAGGGTGTTCTTCCCACTCATGCTTCTTCTTTGCTTCTCTGACGCCGCCTTGGAGAACTCCTGCCATTGCTTGCACTCCTTTGACCCTTTATGGTGTCTTAAGCTATTAATGCCACTTCCAGTTCCACTTTGACATAGACTTGATGTGTTGGCATGCTTTTACCCTTCTGATGATGTCTACCAACCAGTTTTATTAGAACTGATGAAAAATCCTCAAATTTTAGAAAACCATTGAGGGTGCAGCACATTCCCCATAGATTTTAATGGTAAATGAATGAACAAATAAAACAAGTATACACAATTTTTGCTTTTTTGTTTTATGCTAATGATCCAAATGGTTGTGCCCTAATAAATAAATGAATGAACCAAAATGAAAATGTTTTTGCTGCACACCATTATTTGGGACATCATGTCATATCAGTGTTAAGGCACATTATTAGTAATACACACAGGGGCGGATTTTAAAACCCCCGCACGTGTAAATCCTCCCGGATTTACGCGCGCAGGGCCCGTGCGCGCCGGTGTGCCTATTTTGCATAGGCTGCCGGCGTGCGCAGAGCCCCGGGACGCACGGAAGTCCTGGGGCTTCCTGAAAGGGGCGTGTCGGGGGCGTCGCCGAATGACGTGGCGTTTGGGGGCGTGATGCGGCATTTGGGGGCGGGCTCGGGGGCGTGGTGCCGGCCTGGGGGCGTTCTGGGGGCATGGCCACGCCCTCTAGAACAGCCCCAAGGTCGGGTCTTGGCGTGCCAGCAGCCCGCTGGCGCCCGCGGATTTACGTCTGCCTCCGGCAGGCGTAAATCCATGGATAAAGGTGGGGGGGGGGGGTTTAGATAGGGCCGGGGGGGGGGGGGGTTAGGTAGGGGGGGGGGGGGGAAGGTGAGGGGAGGGCGAAAGAAAGTTCCCTCCGAGGCCGCTCCGATTTTGGAGCGGCCTAGGAGGGAACGAAGGCAGGCTGCGCGGCTTGGAGCGCGTAGGCTGCCCAAAATCGGCAGCCTTGCGCGCGCCGATCCTGGATTTTATAAGATACGCGCGGCTATGCACGTATCTTATAAAATCCAGCATACTTTTGTTGGCGCCTGGTGCGCCAACAAAAGTACGCGATCGCGTATTGTTTTAAGATCTACCTCACAGAAACTACTTATATCACAAAAACAGTTTAATGTAATAAAATATAAAAAGATGCATTTCATAAATATGCATGCAAATTAGCTTATTAATATTAAAATGGCTTAATGTAGATTGTGTTATAACTCAAGATTGTGTAATTAACTTTAGCCAAATAGATTAGCAGGTTAAAACACCTGCCAATAATTTAATGCACACAAAAAATATATATACTGAGAGGGCAGAATTTGGAGTTATGCACATTATTTTTCTTTTAATTCTTCATATAAATGAATTTGCACAATTTACACCCTGCATAAGAACAGATACAAGTTTGTGCAAGTTTCTGCTTATTCTATGCCTTGTTGTATGCCTGGACCTCTATGATTGGACCCAGCCACAGCCTGGGCCATAGCATCATATCTAGGCCTAGGACTATGCCTCAGCAAGAGGACCCTACCTTGGGCCAGGCTGCATCATCAGACTAGACCTAGGCCTTGGCTTTGATGACGAGACCTGCCTGGGTCCAGGATATGCTATTGGGTCTGGGTGTGGACCTAGGCCTGGCTCAGTGGTGAAATCCCAGCACTGGGCCTAGGTATCAGCACAGGCCTTGGTGATGGCTTAGTGGGCTGAGTCCCAGAATCAGACCTTAGTCTCCACGATGGGACCTGATCTCTGGCTGGGCCGCAGGCCTCATTCTAGACATCAGTAACAGGGTCCCTGTGCTGGCCCTGCCATGGGGCCAGATAAAAAGGTATCTAGATTAGTGGTGGCTCCTGAACACAGCCAAATATTGCAATGACTTTATTTAGCAGAATAATTGCAAACTAGTCCAGCTAAGTTTCATTGAATATCTGCCTCATTATTTTTAGGGAAACCATTATTATGTCCTAAGTATATTTGCATCTAGAAGGATGATGAGAAAAGCTAGATAGATCATTTTATGGGCAAGCTGGGACTACAAAGGAACTATTTTCATTGATATCATTATAGTAGGGATGTGAATCGTTTTTTGACGATTTAAAATATCGTCCGATATATTTTAAATCGTCAAAAATCGTTAGGGCCACGATACAATACCAATTCCCCCGATTTATCGTCAAAAAATCGTAAATCGGGGGAAGGGGGAGGGCAGGAAAACCGGCACACTAAAACCCCCTAAAACCCACCCCCGACCCTTTAAATTAAATCCCCCACCCTCCCGAACCCCCCCCAAATGCTTTAAATTACCTGGGGATCCAGCGGCGGTCCGGAACGGCGGCGGTCCGGAACGGCCCCCTCAATTGAATCGTGTTGTCTTCAGCCGGCGCCATTTTCCAAAATGGCGGTGCAAAATGGCGGCGGCCATAGACCAACACGATTCGACTGCAGGAGGTTGTTCCAGACCCCCGCTGGACTTTTGGCAAGTCTTGTGGGGGTCAGGAGGCCCCCCCAAGCTGGCCAAAAGTTCCTGGGGGTCCAGCGGGGGTCCGGGAGCGATTTCCTGCCGCAAATCGTTTTCCGTACGGAAAATGGCGCCGGCAGGAGATCGACTGCACGAGGTCGTTCAGCGGCGGTCCGGAACCCCCGCTGAACGACCTCCTGCAGTCGATCTCCTGCCGGCGCCATTTTCCGTACGGAAAACGATTCGCGGCAGGAAATCGCTCCCGGACCCCCGCTGGACCCCCAGGAACTTTTGGCCAGCTTGGGGGGGCCTCCTGACCCCCACAAGACTTGCCAAAAGTCCAGCAGGGGTCTGGAACAACCTCCTGCAGTCGAATCGTGTTGGTCTATGGCCGCCGCCATTTTGCGCCGCCATTTTGGAAAATGGCGCCGGCTGAAGACAACACGATTCAATTGCAGGAGGCTGTTCTGGACCGCCGCCGTTCCGGACCATCGCTGGATCCCCAGGTAATTTAAAGCACAGATGCAGCTTTCATTTCCTTAAGAGAAGCGGGACACGGGAGTTGGATAAACCTGTCTTACACAAACAGTGCAGTTAGCCACCTTTGGGCAAACTCAGCTGGAACTAAGCTAATGAAATATATTAGGGAAAAAATTAAGTAGAGCAAGAAATAAGACCGCCGCCGTTCCGGACCGCCGCTGGATCCCCAGGTAATTTAAAGCATTTGGGGGGGGGGTTTCGGGAGGGTGGGGGATTTAATTTAAAGGGTCGGGGTGGGTTTTAGGGGGTTTTAGTGTGCCGGCTCACAATTTTAACAATTTTCACGATACTTTACACACCCAAACGGCAACAATACGATTCCCTCCCCCTCCCAGCCGAAATCGATCGTTAAGACGTTTGAGGACACGATTCACATCTCTACATTATAGAAACATAGAAACATAGAAACATAGAAATGACGGCAGAAGAAGACCAAACGGCCCATCCAGTCTGCCCAGCAAGCTTCACACATTTTTTCTCTCATACTTATCTGTTTCTCTTAGCTCTTGGTTCTATTTACCTTCCACCCCCACCATTGAAATATCTAGCTTGATTAGTTAGGGGTAGTAGGGGTAGTAACCGCCGCAATAAGCAAGCTACACCCATGCTTATTTGTTTTACCCAGACTATGTTATACAGTCCTTATTGGTTGTTTTTCTTCTCCCCTGCTGTTGAAGCAGGGAGCTATGCAGGAAATGCGTGATGTATCAGTCTTCTCCCATGCCGTTGAAGCAGAGAGCCATGCTGGATATGCATCGAAAGTGAAGTATCAGACACATTTGGTTTGGGGTAGTAACCGCCGTAACAAGCCAGCTACTCCCCGCTTTGTGAGTGTGAACCCTTTTTTCTTCTCCCCTGTCGTTGAAGCAGAGAACTATGCTGTATATGCATTGAAGGTGAAGTATCAGGCTTATTTGGTTTGGGGTAGTAACCGCCATAACAAGCCAGCTACTCCCCTCTTTGTGAGTGTAAATCCATTTTTCCACATTTCCTCTTGCTGTTGAAGCTTAGAGCGATGTTGGAGTCACAGTAAGCATGTGTATGTTTATTGAATAAGGGTATTGTCTCCAGGCAGTAGCTGTCATTCTGGTGAGTCACCCACTCTTCATTGGCGGCCTCTTGACTTTATGGACCCACAGTGTTTATCCCATGCCCCTTTGAAGTCCTTCACAGTTCTGGTCTTCACCACATCCTCCGGAAGGGCATTCCAGGCGTCCACCACCCTCTCCGTGAAGAAATACTTCCTGACATTGGTTCTGAATCTTCCTCCCTGGAGCTTCAAATCGTGACCCCTGGTTCTGCTGATTTTTTTCCTACGGAACAGGTTTGTCGTTGTCTTTGGATCATTAAAACCTTTCAAGTATCTGAAAGTCTGTATCATATCACCTCTGCTCCTCCTTTCCTCCAGGGTGTACATATTTAGATTCTTCAATCTCTCCTCGTACGTCATGCGATGAAGATCCTCCACCTTCCTGGTCGCCCTTCTCTGTACCGCTTCCATCTTGTCTTTGTCTTTTTGTAGATACGGTCTCCAGAACTGAACACAGTAGTCCAGGTGAGGCCTCACCAAGGACCTGTACAAGGGAATAATCACTTCCCTTTTCTTACTCGATATTCCTCTCTCTATGCAGCCCAGCATTCTTCTGGCTTTTGCTATCGCCTTGTCGCATTGTTTCGCAGACTTCATATCATTAGACACTATCACCCCAAGGTCCCTCTCCTGCTCCGTGCACATCAGCTTTTCCCCACCCATCAAATACAGTTCATTTGGGTTTCCACTCCCCATATGCATGACTTTGCACTTCTTGGCATTGAATCTGAGCTGCCATATCTTCGACCACTCTTCCAGTTTCCTTAGATCCCGTCTCATTCTCTCCACTCCTTCCGGCGTGTCCACTCTGTTGCTGATCTTCATGTCATCCGCAAAAAGACAAACCTTACCTTCTATCCCGTCCGCAATGTTGCTCACAAAGATATTGAACAGGACCGGTCCCAACACCGATCCTTGCGGTACACCACTTAAAACCGCTCTCTCTTCAGAGAAGGTTCCATTTACCATCACACATTGTCTTCTGTCTGTCAGCCAATTTGCAATCCAGGTCACCACCTCGGCCCTCACGCCTAAGCTTCTCGTTTTATTCACCAGTCTCCTGTGCGGAACCGTATCAAAAGCTTTGCTGAAATCCAAGTATATGATATCAAGCGCTCTTCCTCGATCCAATTCCTTGGTTACCCAGTCAAAAAAGTTAATCAGATTTGTCTAACAGGATCTTCCCCTAGTGAATCCATGTTGCCTCTGGTCCATCAATTCTCCGGACTGAAGATAGTTCACTATTCTCTCTTTCAGCAGTGACTCCATTACTTTTCCCACCACCGAAGTGAGGCTAACCGGTCTGTAGTTGCCAGCCTCCTCCCTGTTCCCACTCTTGTGAAGCGGGACCACCACCGCTCTTCTCCAATCACTCGGCACCACTCCCGTTTCTAGGGATCTATTGAACAGGTCACACAGCGGAGCTGCCAGAACATCTCTGAGCTCCCTCAATATCCTTGGATGAATCCCATCAGGCCCCATGGCTTTGTCCACTTTCAGGTTCTTTAGCTCATCCCACACATTTTCTACTGTAAAAGGATTTATATCCATTCCACTTCCCTCCAGTTTCTTGTTGTGTAGAGATGGTCCTTCTCCAGGGTCTTCTTTAGTGAACACAGAGCTGAAGTATTCGTTTAATATTTCTGCCATTTCTTCGTCTCTCTCCACACATTGATCATTACCACCTTTCAATTTCACTATACCACTTTGGACCTTTCTCTTTTCGCTGATGTATCTGAAAAATGTTTTGTCACCATTTTTTATCTCCTTGGCAATCCTCTCTTCTGCTTGACTCTTTGCCAACTTGATTAATTTCTTTGTCTCCCTCAGTTGATACAAATATTCTTCTTTGTGCTCCTCCCTTTGGGATGTTTTATATTTCTTGAATGCTGTTCTTTTAGCTTTAATTTTGTCAGCCACCTCCTTTGAGAACCAGATAGGTTTCAATTTTCTTTTGCTTTTCTTTACATTTCTAACATATAGAGCAGTTGCCTTGGTGATTGCTCCTTTTAGATTGGTCCACTGTTGATCCACATCTCTCTCGTTCTCCCATCCTTTAAGTTCTTCCTCCAGGTACTTCCCCATTTCCTCAAAGTCTGTGTTTTTGAACTGTAAAACTCGGGTCTTTGTGGTTCTTTTCCCTATTCTTTTAGTGATATTAAACCATACCGTTTGATGATCACTACTGCTGAGGTGGCGCCCACCTGGACATCTGAGACATTATCTACATTAGTGAGCACTAAGTCGAGTATAGCTCCTTCTCTCGTGGGTTCCAACACCATTTGTTTGAACAAAGATACTTGCATGGCATCCACTATTGCTCTACTATTTTTAGTTTCTGCAGATGGGATTTTCCAGTCTACATCTGGCATATTAAAGTCACCCACGATCACCACTTCTCCCTTCTTACCTATCTTATGGATGTCTTCAACCAGATCTCTGTCCAGCTCTTCCTTTTGGTTTGGAGGCCTGTAAACCACTCCAATATCAATGGACGCTCTGTCATCTTTTTTTAGGTCGAGCCATAGAGCTTCTTCCTTACCCCAACTTCCTTGTAGCTCAGATGCTTGGATGTTGTTTCTAACATAAAGAGCCACACCTCCCCCTTTTCTATCCTCTCTGTCCTTCCTTAACAAGTTGTAGCCTGGTATTGTTGTATCCCATTCATGAGATTCTGTGAACCATGTTTCTGTGATAGCAACAATGTCCAATTCTGCCTCAGCCATTAGGGCCTGCAGATCTGGGATTTTATTTCCCAAACTATGAGCATTTGTGGTCATAGCCTTCCAGGTACTCTCTTTAAGATTATTGTTTTTCCTGGACTCCTTATAAGATATTAGTTGAGATGTGTTATTCACTTCACTCTTTCTTTTTGTAGTTGTGCCACTGTTGACAGAGTTATTCATCTCAATTAGATTTTTCTTTTGGTTATGGATCTTGAAATACTGCATGCATTGTATTTTCTCTCTCTTTGCTGGTAACACTTCAATGTTTTTCTCAAGAACTTCTTCAGTTTTTAATATAGAGAAGGCTTGTTGTTCTTTTTGCATTTGGTACATTGTGTGTCTCCTCATCACAGGTCTAATTCTACCAGAGCCCACTGTAATCCTGGATTGTAAAGAATTTCTTAATGACCTGTTTGAGTGGGGGGGTTATACCTGTTGGCTGCCCATCTGTAAAGAATGGGTGACTGTGGGGCCTACCTGAGCCTACTGAATCTCCATTTCTTGACTCCTGGCTTCTCTGTGATATTGGGGAATTATTTTCTGAGTAATGCAATGTGGGTGTATTACTTTTAATTGAAGCTAATTGATCTTTAATCTCAGTCAACTCCTTTTTCAAACTGGCTTGCCCAGTTTGTGCAGTTGTGCACAAACTGGGCAAGCCCTACGTTTCCAGATGACTTCCCTGACAATAAATGCTCCACAATGGTTACATTGGATAGTCCTCATTTTGATAAATTTATCTGATGGATAACACCTAAGGAACAACTAAATTACCAATTTATCCTGTTGCCAATTGTATTTAGGTAGACTATATTAGAACAACCAACCTAGGGGTGGGTGGGTAGAGGGGTAGGGTGGGAGGGAAGCAGACAGAATAGCAAAATTAAAGCTATGTAAAAAGGCTTAATTTAAAGAAATCTTAGCTTTGCCAAGTAAGTTGGACTGTAGTCTCTCCTCTCTCTTTCAAGCAGACTGACTAGAGCTGGCCTGATCACCTTCTATGATCCACAAGTCACCTGTTAAGTGTCTTGTTAAAAACTCCCTCTTTTTTTTTCTTGTTTTTGGTATATGTTATGATTGCTTTTGGAACAGGCAACACAAAACAATTTAAATTTAAATTAGAGTGATGATTCCTATACAGTAACAGATGAATTTAAAAAAAAATGGTGCACAAATAAGTCAGGCTCACATTCACCAAGCAGATTTGGATACACATATATCTTGCAGCATGCATTTTTCCAAACATTTCCAAAAAAAGGTTGGGGCATGGGTGTGGTCTGAGAGAGGCATGGGAGTTTAAGGGCATGAACCAGAGATGTATGCGTAAATACTATGCATCCTGGCACACAACAGTGTCCTCTGCTATGTAACTTTATTTCTGCTATGGATGACGTGTATTTTAAAAATTAAAGAAAACTAGTTAGATCTGCAGGGTTTTAAGGTTCAGAACTAACCGGGGGCAGTAAAGGCTATTAAACTAGGAGGTTTGGAGGACCTGTCTCTTAACTGGGCAAACTGGGGACAAACTGGTAAAACTGGGAATGGCATCAATGTGCACTCTTTTTAAAATCCCCCAATTTATGTGGTAGAAGTGGGATTTGTGCACACATGATCATGCCCACTTAACATTCTGTGCACTCATGCAGTGTGCATACGCGCGTGTATGTTATAAAATGGCCACGTCCTTGGGCACTGGCCAATTTATGTGCGGTGTGGCTGCGCCAGTTTTAAAGTTACTGTCCCTGGAGAAATGTACAGTTGTTACAATTAAAGGCAGACTGTTGGAAATTGAAACAGAAAATGTTAGAGACAGAGTCTCGTATGAGACATTCTGATAGTCCTTTAACAGAAAAACTGTTCCAAAGGAGCAATTACTGTGAAGCATAAATACTCAAGAAAAAGGTTGAATTAGTTTGGTAAAGGTATGAGTGAGAGAATTGAATGAGTCATGTTTGCAAGTTTACACATTGGTTCTTGAAAGATAAGAGATGATACTTGTTATTTTATAATAAGACAGAATCATGGGCAATTAACTTTTCTGCCTATTTTAGAGTATCATTTAAAAGTTACTGAGAGATACAGCTTTGGGGCTTTGACCTTGGTTAACCAAGAGAGCTGAAATAGAAAAAGCCTCAGTTTAATTATCCTGGTTAAAAATTCCCATTGTTCTAAATCTTTTGGATCTCAGAACCTAAGAGAGAAATTCTAGCTGCTTCCTTATTAAAGTGATAGTTAGGAACTGGGATAGGCAAACTGAGTGACTTAAGCAAATGGAACCCAGGCAAAGTGTGTGGGGACATTTCTTTTTCCTGAAAGAGTTTCAGTCTGTCATTAAAGACAAGTCCCAGTTCTGTAAAGAACTGTAACTGTCAATGGCAAGAGCAGTAGCAGTGATATTAGCTAGAGAGAGAGAGAGAGAGAGAGAGGGAGAGGCAATAGTGATAATTAAAATGAGTGACTGAAAGCAAATGTGTTTACTCAAGAGAACCTCAGAAACATTCATTTTATTGAACCCAATCTGCAATATATATGTAAGGAAATTGAAAAAAATAAAGATCAAAATCAAGAAGTGATAATAATATGGGGGTTTAGACGAGGACATTTTATTTCTATTTTATTTTACATCTAGTCAAACTCGCAAGTACATGCAGGTTGTAGAAATCAGTAAAAAAAAAAAAAGCACAGACTTTGACTAGTTCATGGAAGAGGGGGCCTGTGAGTGCAGTCAGTGTCTTTCCCTTTGCATTATTTAAAATAGAATAGTAAAACTGTAGTAGGAGTCAGACAGAGTAAAGAAGAAAACTGAAGAGGGATTGCCCATGAGGGACCTCAGCTCCAGTAGGTCCCAGTGTGAGAAAGGCCAATCGAGAAAGAGATAAGGTGAATAACTCTGGCCTGAGTAAGACCGTGCACAGGAGAAGACAGCTCCCAGTAAAAGAAAGGACAGTAAAAAAGTAAAACAAATTGAAAAAAATTGACATGCCCAAACACAAAAAAAAGAAAATATACTTACCTAAAGGAGTTCCAAGGTGTACCATCACCTGGAAAGATAAAAAAGGAACAGAATTTTTGTCTTAGAAAAACTCAGACATGTTTAAGGTCTAGGCACTTTAAAGAGGAAAAGCAATGGCATCCAATACTTATCAAGCAGTCACTCAAGAAGTTGTGATTTCTGTAACAAGCTAAGTAAATGTGGTGGAAAATAGGGATGTGAATCGTTTTTGAACGATTAAAATTATCGTCAGATAATTTTAAAATCGTTCTAAATCGTTAGAGTGCACAATACAATACAAATGCCCCCGATTTATCGTCAGGGGCATTTGTATTGTATCGTTAAATAGGGCACGGAAATTATTTGGGGGAGGGCGGAAAAACCGGCACACCAAAACAACCCCTAAACCCACCCCTAAACAACCCCTAAACCCACCCCTAAACCCACCCCTTTAAAACCAATTCCTTACCCTCCCCCACCCTCCTGAACCCCCCCAAAATGTTGTTACCTGGTGGTCCAGTGGGGGGGCCCGGCGCGATCTCCCGCTCTCGGGCCATCGACGCCATTTTGGCTACCACTGATAAAAATGGCGCCGATGGCCCAATAAAAAAACCCCCACCCCGACCCTTTACAAATTACCCCTTTGCTTCTCCCACCCTCCCGACCCCCCAAAAAACCTTTTACATGTACCTGGTGGTCTAGCGGGGGGTCCGGGAGCCATCCCTTCAATCATACCCTCGGTGCCGGTGCCGGTGCTGGACTGGTTGTGACATAGTGAGGGCAAAGGCGATCGGCGCCATTTTGAAACCTCCAGCACCGGCACCGGCACCGAGGGTATGATTGAAGGGATGGCTCCCGGACCCCCCGCTAGACCACCAGGTACATGTAAAAGGTTTTTGGGGGGGGTTGGGAGGGTGGGAGAAGCAAAGGGGTAATTTGTAAAGGGTCGGTGTGGTTTTTTTTTAATAGGGCCATTGGCACCATTTTTATCAGTGTTAGCCAAAATGGCGCCGATGGCCTGAGAGCGGGAGATCGTGCCGGGAACCCCCTCCCCCCCCCACTGGACCACCAGGTAAGTTAACATTTGGGGGGGGGGGGTTCAGGAAGGTGGGAGAGCAAAGGGGTCATTTGTAAAGGGTCGGGGTGGGGTTTTTTTTTATCTGCTCAGGCCTCACTAAAAAATTAACAATGTGAATTGGAATCGGAACCGATTCCAATTCACATCTCTAACGATCCGATTTTTTTCTCCCACCATCCGAACCTGATCGTTAAAACGATCGGGCACACGATTCACATCTCTAGTGGAGAAGGCTCTAAAAAGCAAACGTGCTATAACAGATGCTAAACATATTTATAGATTTTAACTGTTTAGTATTTTTTTTAAATAAATGGTTCCTGATATAATCTAATGCTGTTTTAATATCTACATGTTTTTAATTGTTTATTGCCAGCCGGCTCTAAACTTTCAGACATCTCATTTTAACAATAATAATGCCATCTCTGTGATTTTCTTTAAAAATTCTTAATTGCAATTTCATTTCATTCAATCATCACTGGCTTTCCGGGTCATATAGTCTGTAACTTCTGTAACTTCTAAAATCTGAAAAGGAAAAGGAGTTTTTCTTTGTGACCACCCACAGCTCAGAAAATCTCCTTATTAACCAAATGTAACATTATACACAGTTGCCTTGTGCAAGAGGGCTTTTCTGGCCTCAGGATGGGTTACAGTTGGACCGGAAGACAATAGACCCTTTAATCCATGGGTCCCACAGCATGGTTTGAGTGTATCTTCTGGGTGATGGGTTTCAGATGCTGCTACATGGAGTCCATACACATTAACCCAAATGAAACAAAACAAACAAGTGAAGATACCTAAAAGGCTGGTGTTCTACATGATCAGTGCAGCGATCACAGGACTTGCTTTCATTTGAAACAACATAAACAGTCATTTCATGCAGTTTTGGGTTTTTTTTAATGAAATGAGAATAACAATCACAATTGGTTGTTCTTTATTTTATATACTATTTATACACTATTTCAGAATAATCCACACTATTTGCAAATCTTTATTTTATTTTATTTTATTTATTTGACATTTTCCATACCGATCTTCATGACAAGATTCATATCAAACCGGTTTACATGAAACTAAGGGATAAACAACATAACCATATATAACAGGAAGGCCGAAGCACAGTTACATATAACAGGGAGATTGAACTTGGGGGCTAGAGTAGCCAGGAAGTAAAAGGATAGCAAAAACTAGAGGTAGAGTACATATGAATATACTGGGGCTAGACCGAGAGTCTAGACAATTGGGCTGAGTCTGTTTTAGATGTATGTTGAAATATTGGAACTTAGGGGAAGGCTTGGCAGAAAAGCCAAGTTTTAAGTTTTTTTCGGAAGGTTATAAGACAGGGTTCCAGTCTTAGGTCCGTCAGCAAGTTGTTCCAGATGACGGGGCCGGCTGTGGAGAATGCACGTTCTTTGGTGGAAGTTAGACGAGTGGATTTAGTTGGTGGGACTTGAAGGGTTCCTTTATATGCTTCTCTGATGGGTCTTGCAGAGGAGTAAAGTTTGAATGGGATCTGAAGGTCAAGAGGTAGTTGGTGGTGGATGGATTTGTGGATTATGGTGAGTGTCTTGTGCAAAATTCTGTATTTTATTGGCAGCCAGTGCAGGTCTCGGAGGATGGGTGTGATATGAGCTCCCCGGTTAGTGTTGGTTAAGATTCTAGCTGCTGCGTTCTGGAGCAACTGTAGTGGTTTGGTAGCGGAGATCGGGAGCCCTAAGAAGAGAGTGTTGCAGTAGTCCGTTTTAGATCATGATTGTTCCCTGGTATGTCTGGCCTTTGTGGCTTGCCCTGAGAAGAAAAAATAATCATATAGTTTTGCTTGCTCCTCAGGCTTGAATGGGATCAGAAAACAAATACAATTGAACATTTTCAATATTTTCGGGAGCACTGTCCATTCATTTCATTTTCAGTGAAATTAAACAAAACTGGCCTGATTTCATTTTAAACTGCCCATTTGTTTCAAACAAATGGATATCCTTACACTGTCATATGCAGTAAATAAATCCGGTAAGGCTAATAGCAACTCCACTCCTAAGCCCAATTCTCTACTTATGTTATCAACCAGAGAAATTAGTAAAATCAGCCAGATAAGTTCCAATATTCAGGCTTATGCATCTAAATTCAGCCATTTAGGTGGTCTAAAGTTAGCTGGACAAACTTTTCTGGCTAACTATTAGATAGCTGAGTATTTTTAGTGCCACAGCTGTAGTGCTGATTTTTTCAGCCAAATTAGCTAGATAAGTTTTTCTGGATAGCTTGCTCAGTTGGATAGCAACTGAATATGGACAATGGACCCCCAATTAAATTAGCCCCCCAAAACACTGGGAAGCAAGTAGCGGTGTTCCCAACTTTTCTCCACCAGGAATTGTGTTATATTTATTTCTCTTTCACGAGGATCTCCTGGAGGCAAGCACAGTTGCCATGACAATATTTAAATCCGCTGTCATAGGAGTTTAAAGATTGATTGGATCCATGTTTCTTCATGGAACTTACTGTCAGGCTGCTTTTGTGGTGAGCAACCCTAGCGGTGAACAATTCTTTAGAGCTTCCCTTGTCCAAATAAATATGCCCTTTGGAAATTTTTGAATGGTAGGGACCTGCCCAGGGTATTCCAACATTAAAATGTGGTCCCCTTTTTTTATTTTTTACATTTTCATGATGCCACTGGCAATACTTTACTTTTGGTTTCATCTAAGTCATTAAACATCTGGCAGGGATTTGTCCAGGGCCCCTGGCTACTTATTATGCATTCCCTAGCTTTATTTAATTTCAACTTTAAGAACATAAGAACATGCCATACTGGGTCAGACCAAGAGTCCATCAAGCCCAGCATCCTGTTTCCAACAGTGGCCAATCCAGGCTATGAGTACCTGGCAAGTCCCCAAAAACTAAGTCTATTCCATGTTTGTTTATTTAATTCCTCTCTATTAGTCTCACAAAGTGGTGAGCCATGACATTACTGCCAACACCTCTGCCAGACCTGGCCACAACTTTAACTCAGTGACAATGCCCTCCCCAGGTCTTGCCCTGCTCAATAGAACCTCTCTGATTCAACCCCAGAGCTCCGTAAAGCTCTGCTGATCATCAGAGCCTCTCACAAGCAGCACCTCCACTTGTTTGAGCCCACCCAACACAGAGGGCCATGGGAGGCAATCAGTGAGCATTCCTGATGCTTCCAGGTCCTCCTCTGCTGTGTGTCCCGTCAATCTGGGCCACAGCCACAAAATCCCAACCATTCATGCTCTACATTGAGGCAGGGCAGCCAGTTTCAACATCTGTCCTGCCCCTTCCATGGGGTTTTAAAATTGTCCATCCAATCAGTCCAGTAAATTGCTTAGGGTTGTAATTGCTGCTCTGTGCAGGTTAACCTCATGCAGAAATGTTACACTTACAGGCCAATTTTAAACTTGAATGCCTATGCGCTCATATATGTGCATATCAGCACGCAAGCACAGATACGCTGCAATTTTAAATCATATGCTTACTGAACATTAGTAGGCTCCTAATTTTAAGAGGTTACTTTTCATATCTTCCATAGGACCATGCCAGCTTTAATGCACCTATGTAAACAGATTTTAAAACATGCTCACGGGAGGGACATTCCCAGTTTTTTCAGTTAGTCCACCAGTTTGTTCATTCACTATCAAGGTCTTACTTGAAATAGCAGCTGGTTTTAGAACCAATGAGAGGGAGAGCTACTTTTGATGTAATGCTTAGTGAAATGTAGGACCTGGTGCAAGGGGTAATAGTGATGGGCCACTTATCAATAGTGATCATAACACAATCCATTTGACATAATCACTAGAGGGAAAAATGTCTGTTATTCAAAATTTGAAGCTGCCGCACCCCACCGTCCCAAAGCCCCTCCAATATGCTCCTTTATGACCTGGCTTTCAGGCTATTAGTTAAGGAATATAGACAGTTTAAATCAGAAAGCTGTCGAACAGAAAGAGGAGAAAAGATCAAGAAGACCTAGAGAAAAACATACAGTAGCAAGGCAGGGAGTACAGTGGCAGCTAAGCAGCAAAGAAGGGAAGCCTGTGGTGTTGCCAACAATGAGCAAAGTCAGGAGTTCCAGGTAGGTAAAATAATAATGCTGAAGGTAGAGCTACAGTGTGTTTGTTGTGGGGGGAAGGGTGCTGGGATGAGTTGTCAGTGCAGGTCCTTCTTTAGCTGGGGGAGGGCAGTCTTGGTAGATGTAGTGGAATAGATATCTGCCTCTCAGACTCTCTCTCCTTGGGATGCAAGCAGATGAAACAGGCATTTATTATGATTCAGCTTGTTTTTGTCAAACTCACAATTATGTAAAAGTTCATTGACAGCATACCTTTACCTTACAACCTTAAAGGTGAATTTTAAGACCTGTGCGAGGGAGCACATATACGCGCGTTTGTCGGTTCGCGCACATGGACACAGCAATTTTATAACATGCCATGTGCGCATGGTATAAAATTGTCTGTGCGCATGTACATGTGCACACAAGTTTACACTGACACACGCATCTGCATGCAAATGCACCCTTGATCCCATAAGGTGTGTGTGGGGGGGGGATTTTAAAAGATACGCACACCAACACAATTACCCGTTTCCCCAATTTGTTCCCAGTTCACCCCAGTAAAGGAAAGGACTTCCTAAACTTCCTAGGTAACTTGCCTCCCTTTTACCCTATTAGCCTGGACCCTTAAAGCCCCGCTGAGTAGGCTAGCTTTTTTTGTTTCATGACTTACACACCATCCATAGCAGAAGTAAAGTTACACAGATATGGACCCCGGCACACTCTGGTGTACGTAAATACTTATGTGTTGGTTTCATTCATATTTCCTGGAATGCCCATGCCTCGCCCATGCCCCATCCTGACCATGCCCATGCCCCTCCACTTTTCTGAAAAAAATTACTTGTGTACCAGGAGATATGCATGCACCAAAATCCGCGTGGTGCGCTGTGGGCCAATATACGCGCATATCGCCTGTCTTTGGCGGGCGTAGGGCTTTTAAAATTCACCTGTTAAAGAGGTGCACACAGCTTTTACCTTGACAAAAAGAAGAAATCAATGGAGGTGTTCTCAGGACAGTGCTTATTGTTAACTGGTGAACATAAATATTAAGCGCTGTCGGGCTAAAGTTAGGTATGCAAGTCTGGACAGAAAAATAGCAATCCTAATTTTTCCCAGATGAAGTTACACACATACATTTTTACAAGTAGAAGTATATTCCTTATTCAGCAGGAGATTTGCACATCTATGTCCTGCTGAATATCCGGCAAGAATTACTCTCTTAAATGTTCCCCAGATATTTTTGCTGTCCACTGTGAATGTTGACCTCTTTGATGATGCATGACAAAAAGAAATAAATCTTGAATTTACAGATCCCAGTAGGTGTCGAGATCCGGGAAACACTGCTAGGATCTGCACCCTCGGGGTTCGAAACTCGAAAACTATTAGAAGGATCCCCTTCAGTGGGAGCAGGGAGACGGCCACCAGATGTAAACGCCGCAGCTGAAACCAGATCACTGCGCCAGCCCTCGTGCCGTGAAGGACCCGGGCCATCTCCTGAACCACCGGCAGGATAAACCTGTGAAAAAGAAGGAACAGCAGCAGCCGAAGGCCTGGGAGACGCCGGAACTGGAGGGCCACTAGCAGGGTCCCCCGGGAAGTAGGGCCATTGCCTGGAACCCGTGGCAAACGATGGCAATGCCGGAAACCCCTCTCCAGGAGCCCGCAGAGCCCCCCTGAGGGGGCATAAAAGAAGCCTGTCTCCCCCTAGACCTCTCCTGAGAACCACCGTACCAAGCAGGGGGAATCCCCTCGCCCTACAATGGAATGAAAGGGCCCCAATTTTCACCGGGCCCCCCAGCCGTAATCAAACGCACCTCCTGATCCCAGCCAATCACTACCCCATTCCTGCCAAGAAGCCCCACTGGGATCAGATGCCCTCCAAGGATCGCCACCCCTCTGTCCTGCTGAGCCCCACCAGAAGGGACCACCGAAACCCCTCTGCACGTCACGGTTCCAGAAGTACCTGAGGTCCTGTCCCATCACCCCCCCCCCCCCCCCCCCCCCATCCCCCTGGGCACCAGATTTTCCTCACAGCAGGTCTCCTCTGGAGCAGGCTGAATCACAGCAAGATGTGCTGTGCTTCTCCCAACTTCAGCACCGGACAGCTCCGTGCCTGCAGCCACAGCAGTAACAGCAGTGAGGGAAGGAGCAGAAAGAGAAAAGTGCAGGAGCTTCCTGTACTCCTGGGAGGGGCACGGTCGAGCTCAACTCTGGGCCCCGAGGAAACTGCCGTTGCTCCAGCCTTCCTCCGTCATGCTGGGGCCCTCCCACCTCACGATTTTGGCCACGAGGCTCTCCTAGCAACACCCAACCTCACTGGACCCGCAGGGACCCCCTCCCCCGGACCAGCCAACTCTGAGCTTGCCGTGATCGCACCAGCCCTGCCAACCCTGCCGGCCCTGGCGTCATGGGGCTCACCCGGAGCTGCCAGGGATTCCTCTCCTGCAGGCATCGCTGCCTCCTCTGATGCCATGGAAATGGAAAACAGCAGGAGCTAGCCCTATCGATGACCAAGCGCACGGCAGCTAAGCAGCAAATGCCTGCCAGATCACAGAATCCGCCCACAACTCCTCCCATTCCCGACTTCCCCGGCTACAGGGGAACCAGTAGGTTCCCTAGGAATCCCGAGGTTTGAAAATAAATCTCCTCACACCCCCCACCCTTGCCTACTCTTGCAGCATGAGCCCGAATACAGGCAGCCACAGCTTCACCCGGCTGTAAAACCCCAGCTTGCCAGGGAAAGGCCTGGCATCATATTACGTTGGCCAGCCGGGTACAAGACCTACCTGACCTTGCAAAAAATTATGAGAGACTTGACTTGAGTTTTTATATGTTGGAATGTTTGAAAAGTAAATATTTTTTAGGGCAAAATAAATTGTAATACAGATAGAGAATTCTGTGCTGCTTCGGTATCGTTAAGTCTACAAAGTGCATTTGAATCATAAATGAGTAATGAATTTA
Source organism: Rhinatrema bivittatum (assembly GCF_901001135.1). Classification (NCBI taxonomy): domain Eukaryota; kingdom Metazoa; phylum Chordata; class Amphibia; order Gymnophiona; family Rhinatrematidae; genus Rhinatrema; species Rhinatrema bivittatum. Next base: position 81,412 of record NW_021821019.1, read on the forward strand.
AAGCTAAGTTTGGAAACAGTTTGAAAGCTCCAGAAAATTTCACTAAAAGCAGATGATCTGAGGACAAATTAGAAAAATCCCTCTGAAGTCATTTGCCACAATGACATCCGTAACATGTTTTGTGAATTGAGTCTTGCTTTGAAAAATTTTATAAAAGCATAAACACAAATTTTTATATACTCTTCTAAGGCTATTAAATAAGAAATCCTTTCACTGTCTCGGCACTTAGAAAGAAAAATAGCTTCAGCATTTGATTCTGATACTCCAACTTAAAAGTTAATTTAAACTCTCTAATGGATCTCAAGCTGAGTGGTGTCCTTCAGATGCATTAGTCTATCATAAGACAAGGAGAAGAAATGTAACACTCAGAAAGTTGTTAGAGGGAAAAATCAAATTCAATTTGCTTGGTGTAATTTCTTGTGGCACCAGTGCTTTCTATCTATCTGTATAGTGTATGGCATTATCACTATCTATTCTGTCTATTCTTGCATGGAGAATTGAAACATCATTTGTATTTTCTCAAAGGATGAATTAACAAGATCTGGCTTGACATGATTTGATTAATTAATGAGACTAGGGTATTCTTTGATCCTTGTGTGATGCTCTTGAACTTTTGAGGTAGGAAAATAATTCTAACTTTCAATAATTTGGAATCCAACTGGGTAAATATCTCCTTCTTTGACCTTTCCTAATAATGAGTCTGAAATCCACTGTCAAATTACCTGAAATTTGGAGTAACTTTCAATTTTTAGCTAAGAAAATTTAAAGTTCTATTTAATATATTATGTAGACATGTACTCGGAGAACTAGTGCAGTGTTTCTCAACCAGTATGCCATTGCACACTGGTGTACCTGATCAACTGTGCCATAGCAGTCACCACTGCCTGATGCTCACATCACCTTGCAGCAACAAGAGACACCAGCAGTGGCTTTTACACATGTAGTAGATCCTTTCTGTGAGCATACGTATTCATGCATACCTCTTCTTTGTTATGCCTGTCGGTCGCAGATGACTGCGACTGCCGATGCTCACCTCTTTCTTTGCTGCATTGACCTCGTTGGGGAGAATGGCGACCTCTGCCAGCTACCACCAACCTGCCTGGCATTCCTGGGATGGCATGGGCGCTGCCGACCACCATCTTGCCCTCGGAATCACTTAGGCGTGCGCGTGCACAGGCCAGTCTAAGCACATCATGGCGGGAACCTCGGGGGCGTCTCCTCCGGATGATGTCATCATTCCAGGATACTTAAGCCAGCTGGCCCTGCCTACCTACGACTTAGCAACGAGATCCCTCATTGCTGAATCCGCGTCGCTCACTACGGACTTCCCATTCCAGTCCCTGCACCTTTGGCATGAGATGCTCTGGGTACCCGCTCCTCGGGGGCCCTTTCCTCGTCTCTGGCTATCCGCTCCTCGGAAGGCCTTCTGCCTTGGACTGCTGCCTATCCCCATTCCCCGGGGCTTCTCCTGAACATTCGCTACTGTGAGTACCTCCGCTCAACGGACCTCTACCATACCATCTCTTGTATGGAATCCTCACCGGTGTACCCCACACTGCAGGCCACTACCGTGCCATCTCTAAGTAAGGAAACCTCATTGGTGTACCCCACACTGCGGACCTCTGCGATTCCATCTCTAGTGGGAAACCCTCACCGGTGTACCCCATGCTGTGGGCCACTACTGTACCATCTCTAAGCGAGGAACCCCATCGATGTACCCTGCACTGTGGGCCACTATGATATCATCGCTACAGTAAAGCCTCATCGGTGTACCCTGCTCTGCAGACCATTGCAGTATCTTCGCTACAGAGGTATTCCTCCTGGGTACATCCCACCGCACAGACTCTGACTTTCTCCTGCACTCCCCGCTTTGTGGGCAGTGCCTCTCTTCTCCCTAATAAAGACTCTATTCCACAGCTGTGTCTGACGTCTGCTGAGACCTCGCCTCCCGACGGTGAGGCTCACAGGGCTCCTCCCTGTGGACGGTACCATCTCTCACCTCGGCCCAGGGCCCACATACCCACTAATCCTAACATTCTTCCTAGCTACATGAGCCATGAAACACTGTAATTAACGGACAGCATTCAGAGCATGGCGAGCTAGGGGCCCCACTTTGCTCCACACATGGAGTGCACACATCACCTCCTCATCTTTCCCCTCCTGAGCTTCCCCCTTTAAGCTCTTCCAGCCTCTCTCTTATCCCCAAGCTGAGTGATGAGGATGTGCAGCCTCAAAGCTTTTGTTTTGGTTTGTATTTTTCTTTTCAGGAGGGAGAAAGGTAGTGTTTGGTTTTAGAATTGTTTAATGCTTTTATTAGTTCAGTTCATATGCTGAACTGCAAAAATAAAATAAAATAGGACCCCCCCCCAAAAAAAAAAAAAGCACCCTTCTGCCCTGTCACAATTTTATATGGGTCATGGCCTGCCTTGGTTGGGACTCTTCAAGCCCAGCCAAGGCCTTCCTGGGCCCTTCTGACCCACTTTCCTGGACCATAAACATAATCCAGCCCAGGTCCAGGGATCTGGGCCCAGTCAAGGCCTCCAAAAGCTACTCTCACCCCCATTTTCAAATCTACCAGTGCTGGGGAGCTCCTAACCTATCCCCCACATACTCCTCTACTATGCTCCTGCTAAGAACCTTAAGGGCAGGAATAAAACCCACTCATTCCCCCCACAGGTTCTAGAACATGTGCGATGGTGCTGTCTGCTTAGAGAATGACACCAACGTATTGTCATTTTGGCACCATCCTCCATGAGAATGGTGCCATATTTAAAGCTCCAGGACTTGGGGCAGGACTGAGTGGAATTTCCTCCTTCCCTAAAAGATTTTACTATGACTATAAGAAGGGAGAAAGTAGGAACCAGGGTGGGAGCTCTCTGGCCTTGCAAACTTGAACAGGGGTTGGAGTCGGAAGGGCCTGGGGAGGACCAGCTGGGTGGGCCAAGGTCCTGAGCAGGATTACTTTTGTAGGCCAGAAGTGGGGTCAGAGGAGCAAAATTTAAGCAACAAATACAAAATTGCCAACAAATCTTTGGGATTTTTTCTGGTAGCCATTTTTAAATTATGCCATTCATAAAAAACTGAAAATGGCCTCATTCATTGTAATTTTTGTATTTATTTTAAATAAATGCACATCCTTACTAAATGTAACATGGAAACATGCACTGGGCACTGGATGTGATTCATAGTTGAGAGCAGCAGCAGTGGAGGAATTCTGGCAGCCACATGAGACAGGCAAGGCAACTAACAGAATCAGATATCCAAATTCTACCAACTTTTCCATTTTCCTGCATTTATACATAGAGAGAACTGGCTTATTGTGTCAAATCCATCTGTATCATTGTTCCCTTTCTCCCTTTGCTTTAAAATTTGGAAGAAAGATTGGTGGAGGTTTCAATGCTTCTTTAGCTCTTTTTTTGACCACATGAGTCATCTCTATGACTGCATTGCCTGCCTAGTGAAGGCTGGTGTGCCACGCTACATTTTTAAAATGTAGCCATGCTTAAGGATTCAAAAGGTTGGAAAACACAGAAACAGAAACATGATGGCAGAAAAAGACCATATGACCCATCTAGTCTGCCTAACCATCCAATTAATTTAGCAATATAATTCCCACCACTTCTTTAGAGATCCCCTATATTTATCCCATGCTTTCTTGAATTCAAATATTGCTTTTATCTCCACCACCTCCACTGGGAGGCTGTTCCATGCATCTACTGCCCTCTCTGTAAATAAATATTTCATAAGAACATAAGAAATTGCCATACTGGGTCAGAACAAGGATCCATCAAGCCCAGCATCCTGTTTACAACAATGGCCAAACCAGGCTACAAGAACCTGGCAAGAACCCAAACACTAAGAAGATCCCATGCTACTGATGCAGTAATAGCAGACGCCATTCCCTAAGTCAACTTGATTAATAGCAGTTAATAGGAATGTGAATCGGGCTTCGAACGATTGAAAAGGCAATGGTTGTCGCCATGTGATTCTGCTTTGCTAGAGACTGGAAATCTCTCTGTACCACTTGGATGCTGTTTCTAGCAAGGTTGTTGGTTCCCAGATGGATGATAAATCAACTTTAGAGTCTGCTTTCTTATTTGATCACTTTGATTATTTGAATAGCATTTCTGCTGGCCGATGATCCTGGGAGGCTTTTAACTGTAGTGTTCCCAGATTAGTGCCTCTGATGACAGAGTCACCCTGCAAAATGAGTTTTTTCCTTTGGTTACTGATTGTATTATGTAATTTCTGTATGCATTGGGTTTCTTCTTTCTTTTCAGATAACACTTCAATCTCTTTCGCAAGAACTTCTTCAAAATCTAATACAGAGAAGGCATTTTGTACTTGTGTCATTTGATACAGCATGTGTCTCCACATCACAGGTCTAATTCTACCAGAGTCCCCTGTAATCCTGTTTTTTTAATTCCTTAATGCCCTGTATGAGTGGGGGGATTAGACATGTGGGCTGCACAGCTGTCAAGAATGGGTGTCTGTGGGTCACAGGTCTTATCCTACCTGAGCCCACTGTAAACCCCTTTTTCCTTGACTTTTAGTTTTTCTGTGGTAATGGGGAATTAATTCCTGAATAATGTAAAGTGGGTGAAACTTTCTTCATTGCAACTAATTCAGCCAGCTCCTTTTTCAAGGAAGAGAGTTCTGAACAAATGGGGGAAGCCCTAAGTTTCCAGATGATTTCCCTCAGAATAAAGGCTCCACAATACTTACATTGGATAGTCCTCATTTTGGTAAATGTATTTGATGGATAACACCTAAAGACGTAACAAATTACTAATTTATCTTGTTGCCACCTTCCCCTATATTTGACTAGCTAATTTAAGCTTTTTCCTTAGCTCTACCCAAGAATTTGTTCTTCTGGCTGTCTCCTTCAAGATCAAAGCAGACTGAGGACTTGATTGTCCCCTGCAATGCACTGAGTCAGCTGCCAAAAGCTGCATAGCTAGAAAGCAGACCAAATGCCTCTCTCTCAGGTTTCAATTTAAATTCTTCCCCTTTGTAACAGACAGGACACAGTCTTTGGCAAATATAATGCCCTAGAATATAAAGCACATGTAAATAACAAAACAAAAATTGCACTTAGCTTCAGCAAGGCTCTGGCTCAAGAAGATCCCAGCTCCAAAATGATTCTGTTCCATAGCACTGACACTGTGGCAAACCAAATCCAATTAGTCCCACTCCCACAAAGGGGAAGGAGGGCCTATAAGGAAGGAGAAAGAGATTGCTGGCTGTTCTGGTCCAGGACCTCTGTTTGGGGAAGGGATTGGCTGGTCTTCTGCTGCTGGTCTTCTGCTGCTGGAGCCACTGCTAATGGTGGTGGTATCTGATCCACAGCAGGACTATTGGGCCTGGGTCTGAGTCAAGGCCTTGGCATCAGGCCTGGATCTATGCTCTGCCCTAGGCTGAAGCCCAGGTATCGGGAAGCAGCTTGGTCACTTCCACAGATACTCATTGATTCAGGTAAGTTTGTAGAGAGTGGGGGCTCAGCCTAGGCCTGGGCCAATGTTGGCCCAGGCCTAGGCTGAGACCCCACCATCACTCTCAGGCCTAGACTGTGGCCCCTGTTGTGGGCCTCAGCCTGTGCCCTAGTCAAGATTCTGGCTTTGGGTCCAGGTCTAGGCCTAGTCCAAAGTGCGGGCATCACACTCAGGTATAGGCTATAGCCTCTGCTTTAAGCCTTACCCTATACCCTAGGCGAGGTCCCAGCCTCAGGTCTAGGCCTAAGCCCAATACATTAATTTAAAACAAATGCACATCCCTACTCTCCAGTGGTCTCATTGTCCTTCTTGTCTTGTCCTTTGGCCTCCTTGGCCTTCTTGCCCTGCCTTGTGGCTTAAGGGCCTTCTAGTCTCACTCTACTTTGCCTTGTGGCCTGCTTATGCCTCTTTGTTTCTTCCTTGTCTTGTCTTATATATACATTTTGCATTAGTTTCCTGTTAACCTGTGTTTGTTTATTCTTTTCCCTATTCTTTTGATCCTGTCCAGTGCAAATGTTATCCTGTACTGTCCAGTCCCTGTCTTATCAATTTCTTGTCTCATCCTTCCCAGTTCTTCCTGTGGCCCCCTGCTCCTTGTGGACCTTCAGTTCAGCATGTGTTTTCCATGCATTGTGAAATGAGCACACAAGAAGTGCTAATACCGCGAGTGTTAAATACTTTGAGCCGGACAGCATGAGGAAGAGCTGCAGAAAGGACTCCTACAATCTGCATCACATACTGTTCTCTGGGTCACAGCACCAACAACAGCAGCAGCAGCAGCAGCAGCAGTAGCAACATAATAGTAGTACAAGAAGAGGAAGCGAAACAAGTGGACCCTGCCTGCCTTAAGTGAATACTGATTATGATTGAGAGCCTGAATATACATGTGTGAATGGGAGTCTGCCTAGGATGGGAAGATATTGGTGTGGATGCGTGTGAATGGGTGCCTCCCTGGGGATGATGGGGATATATCTGTGTGTGAATAGAAGATTGCCTAGAATGTATAGGAGTCTGCCTGGGGGGGGGGGGGGGGGGGGGGGGGGGGAGTGTGTGTGTGTGTGTGTGAATGTGAGCCTGCCTTGGGGATGGGTATGTATATGTATGAATGGGAGCCTCCAGGGGGCTGATGGGACTGTGTCTGTTGTGAATAGAAGCCTGCCTAAGGTGAATAGAGGCTGTGTGTGTCTTGGAGTCTACCTGGGGGCAAAAGCTATGTGTGTGTGTGTATGTGTGTGAATGTAAGCCTGTCTAGGGGGGGATGGGCATTTTTGTATGTGTGAATGGAGCCTCCCAGGAATAAGCAAAGTATTTTCCTAAGTCCACCTTAATAATGGATTATGCATTTTTCTCTCAAGAACTTACTTAAACCTTCTTTATACACAGCTACAATAACAGCTTTTACTATATCCTCCAGCAATGAATTCCAGAGTTTAATTATGCATTGTGTAATAAAATATCTTCTCCTTTTTGTCTTAAATGTATCATCTAGTAACTATGGATGGGCATATGGGAGAACTGAAATAGGAAATGAGATGAAATTTCCTATTTCATTTAATTTTGTTTTCAAAGTGAATCATTTGAAAATCTAACAAAATGTTGTTGGTTTTCCTGTTACATTTTTAAAATAAAAAAATTCATCTGTCAGGCCTAGGCCCATGCCTGAAGCCAGAGTCTCTCATTGGGAATAGGCTGAGGCCCAAAGCAGGGGCCTTGGCCTACGCTCAAGAGTTATGCCAGAGCTGGGGCAAAACCTTGGCATTGGGATCTGGTCTCTGGACTGGAATCCAGCATCAGGTGAAGTCCCAAGATCTGGCCTAGGCTGAGGTCCAGGTGTTGGTTCCAGGCCTTGAAGCGTGGACCTTGCTTAGTGCCTTGGCTGAGGTAATGGTGACCTACCTTGAAGCTTGGACCTGAAGCCTAAGATCAGTCTGAAGCCTCAGCCTTTGATAGGCCTAGGCAGCAGTAAGTCACTGTGACCTTGGCCTAGGCCCTATGCAAGGCTCGGGCTTTGGCCTTAACCTAGGCCTCGGTGTCAGATCCCCCCAAATGGAGTCAGTGGGGGCTGGGGAGGATTCTGGCCCCAGCATTTTTTCAGGTTGGAGCGATGGGTGTGGGACATGGGAGACCTTGGAGGCCCTGTTTCTTTTTTAAGGTTTTAAAAAAACGTTTATTTCATTTTTCAATGAAATAAACATTAGACAAAAACAAAACAAAAAGCAAAACACAGTTTTTTATTCTTTCCACCCCTACTAGTAACTTCATTGTATGTCCCCTGTACTTTTTGAAAGCGTAAACAACTGATTTGTTTTTACCCATTCCACTCCACTCATCATTTTTAGTCCTCTATCATATCTCCCATCAGCCTGTTCTTCTCCATGCTGAAATGCCATAAATTCATTAGTCTTTCCTTATAGGGAGCCTGTCCAGCCCTTTTATATTTTGGTCACTCTTTTCTCTACCTTTTCTAATTACATTATATGTTTTTTTCTGGAGACCAGAATTGCCCACAGGGGTAGATATTGAAAGGTTAGCCCATTATCTAAGTTAGCATGATAGACATATCCAGTTAACTTAGATGGGATATTCAGCAGCACGGCTATACTGCTGAATATCCCCGGACAATTGTTACTTAGATGGATAAGTCTTTTCCGACTAAGGCTGAATATCACTAATTAGGTGGATAAGTTATCAGGCTTATTAGCACTGCCCCGATCTGCTCATTGCCTGCAATGAGCAGATCGGAGCAGAATAATTAGATAGCCAGATAAGTTACTTATCTGGCTTTCTAGCAGTCACTGTATATAACTAGATATTCAGTGGCAGCTAGATAGCTAGATATGTCCTATTTTTCTGGCTATCTAGTGTTTGAATATTGACCTCACAATCGACCTCAAGGTGCACTCACACCATGAAGCAATAAAGAGGTAATATTTTCTGTATTATTATCCATTCCTTTCCTGGATAATTCCACCATTCTATTGCTTTCTTGTCTGCTGCCACACACTGAGCAGAGGATTTCAACATATCCATGACGATGGCTAGATCCATTTCCTGGCTGGTGACTCCCAATGTGTATTCTTGCATTGCATAGCTATAATTTGGGTTGCTCATCTGAACGTGCATCATTTTGCACTTCTCCACAATAAATGTCATAAGACATTTGGATGCTCAGTCTCCCAGTGTTGCAAGTTCCTCTTGCAATTTCTCATAATCCTCTTGTGATTTCACAACTTTGAATAGTTTTGTATCATCAGAAAGTTTGATCTTCTCTCTCATTGTTCCCATCATTTATAAATATGTAAAAAGAAGTGGTCCCAGTTCAGATCCCTGGAGCATGCCACTATTTACCTTTCCTCATTGAGAAAATTGACAATTTATCCCTACTCTTTATTTTCTGTCTTTTAACCAATTCTTAATCCTCAAGAAAACATTGACTCCTAATCCATGACATTTTAATTTCCTCAAGAGACTCTCACAAGGTAATTTGTCACATGCTTTCTGAAAATCTAGATATACTACATCAACTTGTTTACCTTTATCCCCAAGTTTGTTTATTTACACCTATATAAAATGTAATGGATTGATGAGGGAAGACTTCCCTTGGCTAAATCCATGTTTTTTTTCTTTCACTAAGCTATACTTTTCTCTATGTTCTGCAATTTTTTTCTTTTTAATAGTTTCAACCATATTTCCTGGCACTAACATCAGGATCACTGGTCTGTATTTTCCTGAATCATCCATGGAACACTTTCTAAAAACTGACGTTTTGTTGGCCATCCTCCAATTTTCATGTATTATATCTGATTTTAATAGTAGGTCTGCAATTTCATTTTTCTGTTCTTTCAGCACTCAGGATTTATGCCATCTGGTCTAGGCGATTTGCTATTCTTTAGTTTGCCCTACTACATCTTCCAGATTCAATGAGATTTATTTTGGTTCCTCTGAATCATTGCCTTAAAATATAATTTCTGGCATGAGTATCTGTCTTATGTCTTCCTTAGTAAAGGCGGAAGTAAAAAATTCATTTAATCTCACTGCTATGGCCTTGACTTACCTTAATGATTTTTTCACCCATGATCATCTAATGGTCCAACTGACTCCACTGCAAGCTTTCTGCTTCTAATGTACCTGGAAAATATTTTTTTTAATGAGTTCTTGCTTTTATAGCAAGATTCTTTTCACATTCTGTCTTTACCTTCCTTATCAATGCTTTGCATTTAACTTGCCAGCCCTATGCTGTTTCCTGTTTTTTTCATTAGGATCCCTTTTCATTTTTTGAAAGCTGCTTTTTTTTGGCCAGAATATCCTTTTTCACCTCAACTTTTAACCATGTCAGCAGTCATTTGGCCTTCAAATGTGTGGAATATATCTGGTCTTTGCTTCCAAGACAGTAGTTTTAAACATATCTTGACCTTTTCAGTTGCTCCTTTCAGTATTTTTCCCTAAACATTTTCCTCTTTTATTATAGTCTCATTTTGAAAGTTAAATTCTATCACAGTTGATTGCTTTAGTGTCCTCCCTCAAGTTATCATATCAAATTTGATCATGTTGTGATTGCTATTGCCAAGTGTCTCCTAACTCAGTTACTTTTTGCACCAATCATGTGTCTCATTATGGATTAGGTCTAAAATAGCTCCCCTTCTTGCCAATTATTGTACGAGCTGGTGAAATTTACCCATTCCATATTTGGGTAAATGAAATTAACAATTATTACTGTGCTGCCTTATTTACAAATCATTTTTTCCATAGACACAGTAAATCAGACCTTTTTATCTTACCTAATTTCTGTTAGCATTTCATCATCTGTCTCTTCATTCGGGACAGGTGGATATTAGAACACCACCTCTTATTTTATTCCCCTTTTCACATGGAATTTCTTTCCATAAAAATTCTAATGTGCATTTTGTTTCCTGCAGAACTTTTTATCCTGCTTGATTCAATGCTCTCTTTAACATACAGTGCCTCCTTTCCACCAATTTGATGCATCCTATCACTGTGATATAATTTGTACCCTTGTATCACAGTGTCCCAATTGTTATCCTCATCCACCAGGTCTCTGAGATGCCAACTATATTTATCTCTTCATTCAGTGCTATACATTCTAACTCTCCCATTGGCCGGCCTCTATCACATGGTAGGAGCAATGGATGGCCGGTACCATCTTAAAAAATGGCATGGGCCATCCATTGCTCCCACCATGTGACAGGGGCCACTCCACCCCGACCCCTCAAATTTAATTAACTACAACTCCCTAACCCTCCTGGAAACCCCCTCCCCCCCAGACTTGATGAAAGTCCCTGGTGGTCCAGTGGGGGTCCTGGGAGTGATCTCCTGCTCTCAGGCTGTTGGCTGCCAGTAATCAAAATGGCGCCAGTGGCCCTTTGCCCTTAGCATGTAACAGGGCAATTGGTCTGGATCTGGAACTTTCAAATTTTTTTCTCGCATTCTCTATATTTACAAACATTCTCTTAAGCAGTAATTCTAACTTGGTGATGTTTAGGAGTAGCTCAGTGTTAGATTCTTCTTAAAAACAGCAAATAAATCAGTTTACCCTTCACTACAACTTTTAAACCATCCCAAAGTATTATGGGCAAGACACCTCCAGTATTATTAATTCATAGGTATTCCCGGATTTCCACAGAGATGTAGTAACAGAACTCTATCTTGTAGCAGACTAGCATTCAATCTACCAAATCTTCTACCCATCATTTGTTGAGCAAGTTAGACCTAACCACATAGGATTATGGTCAGACCATTTCAATTAGCTAATTCTTTCATCTCAGTTTTAGAAATCAGGGATTTGTCTACCAAAAAATAGTCAATTCATGAATATGAATTGTGAGGTTTTGAATAGAAGGAATAATCTCCACAAAAGGGGTTCAGTAACTATCAGATGTCCATATGACTTCAGCTGCTAATACAATTTTTAAGGTAAGTCCTATGAAATTTAAATCCCTCTCCTCTCCCAGTGGATTTATTTAAAAAATGGTTTTGGTAATATTACCCCTTATGATTAAATAGCCTTTCATATACCCCAAATGTACATCTGATAGCATATCAGAAAAGGGGCCTTGACCTATGGTTGGGACATAAAGATTTATCAAAGTATACATCTCATTTCCATTCCTTCCACATCTCATCTTACCACTTTCATATGCATCCTCATATCTTTAGAAAATAATGCCTACCCTGGAGTATTTATTCCTAGTCATATAGGAAACAAAAAATGTCTGAGAGAAGACATATGAGCATATTAATTCTTCATCTTTTTCTTTAAATGAATTTCCAGACGAAGAAAAATTGTGGCATTTAAAGTCAAAGCCTCATAGAAACATAGAACATAGAAACATAGAAATGATGGCATCCAGTCTGCCCAGCAAGCTTCACACTTCTTTTTTCTCACTTATTGTTTCTCTTGGTTCTTAGTAACCTTTGGTTCTATTTCCCTTTCACCCCCACCATTAATGTAGAGAGCAGTGATGGAGCTGCATCCAAGTGAAATATCAAGCTTGATTAGTTAGGGGTAGTAACCGCCGCAATAAGTAAGCTACACCCATGTTTATTTGTTTACCAAGACTAAATAATTCAGACTATGTTATTCAGCCCTTATTGGTTGTTTTTCTTCTCCCCTGCCGTTGAAGCAGAAAGCTATGCTGGATATGCGTGAAGTATCAGTTTTTCTTCTCCCTTGCCGTTGAAGCAGAGAACTATGCTGGATAAGCATGAACTATAAGTTTTACTTCTCCCTTGCCGTTGAAGCAGAGAGCTATGCTGTATATGCATTGAAAGTGAAGTATGCATTGAAAGCCACATTAACTATCAACAAATATTGAATAAGCCTAATAATTGGTAATACCTATAGCCTTTGAACTCTCTGTTAATTTTACATACTCTTACCTACCCCTGGGTTTTTTTTTTTAATTTGGAGATGGCAGCCCTCCATCCTTCCGCTTCGTGAAGGTGGAACACCAACCACTGGCCACTGGCATCCCGCTCCGTGAATGCTTCTGTGGCTACTGCCGCTCCATGCAGTGTTTTGCTGCCTCCTCTTTATACATGTCCTCTAGACCTGATGGAACTTATCTGTTACTCTTGGATATTAGTAACCTTTTGATTCTATTTCCCTTCTACCCCACCATTAATGTAGAGAGCAGTGTTGGAACTACCTCTAAGTGAAATATCTAGCTTAATTAGTTAGGGTAGTAACCGCCACAATAAGCAAGCTATACCCATGTTTATTTGTTTACCAAGACTAAATAATTCAGACCTTGTTGTTTTTTTCTGTATATAGATCTACTTTTCTTCATTCCCCCTGCCATTGAAGCAGAGAGTTATGCTGAATATGCATTGAAAGTTAACTATGAGACTTTCTCCCCTGCTGTTGAAGCAGAGAGCTATGCTGGATATGCGTGATGTATCAGTCTTTCTCCCATGCCGTTGAAGCAGCAGAGCTATGCTGGATATGCATTGACGTGGAGTACCAGGCTTATTTGGTTTGGGGTAGTAACCGCCGTAACAAGCAAGCTACTCCCCGCTTTTTTGCAAATGCAAATCCTTTTTTTCCACATTTCCTCTTGCCGTTGAAGCTTAGAGCAATGTTGGAGTTGCATTAACCGTGTGTATGTTTATTGAATAAGGGTATTATCTCAGGCAGTAGCCGTCATTCCCGCGAGACACCCACTCTTCATTCACGTCGCTAGACTTTATGGATCCACAGTGTTTATCCCATGCCCCTTTGAAGTCCTTCACAGATCTGGTCTTCACCACTTCTTCCGGAAGGGCATTCCAGGCATCTACCACCCTCTCCGTGAAGAAATACTTCCTTACATTGGTTCTGAGTCTTCCTCCCTGGAGCTTCAAATCGTGACCCCTGGTTCTGCTGATTATTTTCCGACGGAAAAGGTTTGTCACTGTCTTTGGATCATTAAAACCTTTCAAGTATCTGAAAGTCTGTATCATATCACCTCTGCTCCTCCTTTCCTCCAGGGTATACATATTTAGATTCTTCAATCTCTCCTCATAAGTCATTCGATGAAGACCATTCACCCTTTTGGTTGCCCTTATCTGGACCACCTCCATCTCCAAAAAGGGCTGAATAACATAGTCTGGGTAAAACAAATAAGCATGGGTGTAGCTTGCTTATTGCGGCGGTTACTACCCCTAACTAATCAAGCTTGATATTTCACTTGGATGCAGCTCCATCACTGCTCTCTACATTAATGGTGGGGGTGGAAAGGAAATAGAACCAAAGGTTACTAAGAGCCAAGATAAACAGATAAGTATGAGAAAAAAGAAGTGTGAAGCTTGCTGGGCAGACTGGATGGGCCGTTTGGTCTTCTTCTGCCGTCATTTCTATGTTTCTATGTTTCTATAAGTAAATCTGCAGCTTTAACACTAAACTTTCAAAAGGGAAACTTTGATAAAACGAGGAAAATAAAAAAAAACTGAGAGGTGCAGCTGCAAAAGTTAAAAGTGTTCAACAGGCATGGACATTGTTTAAAAATACAGTCCTAGAGATGCAGTTCATATGTATTCCACACATGAAGAAAGGTGGAAGGAAAGCAAAACGATTACCGTCATGGTTAAATGGTGAGGTGAAAGAGGCTATTTTAGCCAAAACAAATCCTTCAAAAATTGGAAGAAGGATCCATCTGAAGAAAATAGAATAAAACATAAGCATTGTCAAGATAGATAAGTGTAAACCATTGTTAAGACAGGCAAAGAGAGAATTTGAAATGAAGTTGTCCATAGAGGCATAAGCTCATAATAAAAACTTTTTTAAATATATCCGAAGCAAGAAACCTGTGAGGGAATTGGTTGGACCATTATGACCGAGGGGTTAAAGGGGCTCTTAGGGAAGATAAGGCCATTGCAGAAAGACTAAATTAATTCTTTGCTTCTGTGTTTACTAAAGAGGATGTTGGGGAGATACCAGTTCCAGAGATGGTTTTAAAGGGTGATGAGTCAGACGAACTGAACAAAATCACTGTGAACCTGGAAGATGAAGTAGGCCAGATTGTCAAATAAAAGAGTAGCAAATCACCTGGACCGGATCTTATACATCTTAGGGTACTGAAGGAACTAAAAAATGAAATTTCTGATCTATTAGTTAAAATTTGTAACCTAACATTAAAATCATCCATTGTACCTGAAGACTGGAGAGAGGCCAATGTAACCCCAATATTTAAAAAAGGCTCCAGGGGTGATCCAGGTAACTATAGACGAGTGAGCCTGATGTCAGTGCTGGGAAAAATAATGGAAAATATTCTCAAGATCAAAATCGTAGACCATATAGAAAGATATGGTTTAATGGAACAACATGGATTCACCCAAGGGAAGTCTTGCCTAACAAATCTGCTTCATTTTTTGAAGGGGTTAATAAACATGTGGATAAAGTGAACCTGTAGATGCAGTGTATTTGGATTTTCAGAAGGCGTTTGACAAAGTCCCTCATGAGAGGCGTCTAAGAAAACTAAAAAGTCATGGGATAGGTGGCAATGTCCTTTCATGGATTACAAACTGGTTAAAAGACAGGAAACAGAGAGTAGGATTAAATGGTCAATTTTCTCAGTGGAAAAAGGTAAACAGTGGAGTGCCTCAGGGATCTGTACTTGTGCCGGTACTTTTCAATATATACATAAATTATCTGGAAAGAAATACAACGAGTGAGGTTATCAAATTTGCGGATGATACAAAATTATTCAGAGTAGTTAAATCACAAGCGAATTGTGATACATTACAGGAGGACCTTTCAAGACTGGAAGATTGGGCATCAGAATGGCAGATGAAATTTAATGTGGATAAGTGCAAGGTGTTGCATATAGGGAAAAATATCCCTTGCAGTAGTTGCACGATGTTAGGTTCCATATTAGGAGCTACCACCCAGGAAAAAGATATAGGCATCATAGTGGATAATGCTTTAAAATTGTCAGCTCAGTGTGCTGCAGCAGTCAACAAAGCAAACAAAATGTTAGGAATTATTAGGAAGGGAATGATTAATAAAA
Organism: Rhinatrema bivittatum; assembly: GCF_901001135.1. Taxonomy (NCBI): domain Eukaryota; kingdom Metazoa; phylum Chordata; class Amphibia; order Gymnophiona; family Rhinatrematidae; genus Rhinatrema; species Rhinatrema bivittatum. The sequence goes on from NW_021821019.1 coordinate 96,908, forward strand.
TGGAAAATGTCATAATACCTCTATATCGCTCCAGGGTGAGACTTCACCTTGAATACTGTGTACAATTCTGGTTGCTGCATCTCAAAAAAGATATAGTTGCAATGGAGAAGGTACAGAGAAGGGCAACCAAAATGATAAAGGGGATGGAACAGCTCCCCTATGAAAAAAGCTGAAGAGGAGAGGTAGAGATGTTCAGCTTGGAGAAGAGGTACAATAATTTCGTGCAATCCCTCTGTCTAATATATAACCAAAACTAATATACCATGGGTGTGTTATTTCTATTAATATACTATAGCATGGCTGAATGAGAAACATATATATGGAAGGAGATTTACAAAGCATGGTGGTGAATCCATGATTGGGAGAAGAACTGAGAGATCAGGAAATATTAAAAGCAGAAGTTTTATAAGGAAAGTGACCCGGATTGATAACATATAGAGGTTCCCTGAGGAAGCCTGTATTCACAGGCGAAACGAGTGAACTCGTCGGAGCAGAGAATTTCAATAAATGTTAAATGTGTATGGAGTGGATAGTCTAATGTTAATAGGGGCATTTTTGGAAAACATATGTTAAATGGGGGGTAGACTAATGTTAACAGGGGTATTTTTGGAAAATATATGTTAAATGTACAGTGGGTAGTAGATTGATGTTAATAAGGGTATTTCTCAGCATATATTAATTCATGTCATAATGTTTACATTGTGCACGTCTTAGGATTTTATTGAATGAATGGATGTATGTGGTATGATTGAGATATCATTGATGTTAAGTTATTAGATTTTAGGATGTGTATATGTTTCACATGAAGTCAGCATGATGTATAAAGATAACACATTTAATAAAATTATTTAATTATTGGGCTTTGGATTTTTTGCCTGCTTACCTCTGGTATATTAGTTTCAGCTTGGAGAAGAGACAGCTGAGGGGGGATATGATAGAGGTCTTTAAGATCATGAGAGGTCTTGAACGAGTAGATGTGAATCGGTTATTTACACTTTCGAATAATAGAAGGACTAGGGGGCATTCTATGAAGTTAGCAAGTAGCACATTTAAGACTAATCGGAGAAAATTCTTTTTCACTCAATGCACAATAAAGCTCTGGAATTTGTTGCCAGAGGATGTGCTTAGTGCAGTTAGTATAGCTGGGTTCAAAAAAGTTTTGGATAAGTTCTTGGAGGAGAAGTCCATTAATGGCTATTATTCAAGTTTTACTTAGGAAATAGCCACTGCTATTAATTGCATCAGTAGCATTGGATCTTCTTATTGTTTGGGTATTGCCAGGTTCTTGTGGCCTGGTTTGGCCTCTGTTGGTGTTATTGTTTGTAAGGTTTTGGGTGGACCCTTGGACACTGTGGCAGCTGACCACGCCCCTGGGAAGTCCCGTGAGGGGCCATAGGTCAGGCTCAGCTTTGGGACACACAACACAGACTTATATTTTTTATTAGACAGAGTTGAGAAGCCACCAGAGGTGGCAGTAATGAGTAGAGATGAAGCCCAGCTGGGCTTAGGGTTCCTCAGGATACTGGAATAGCGATTCCCTCTATGGCTGTGCTGTAATGGAGAAAACTGAGATAGTGAGTACTGTGGAGCATACACAGATTTCTGGTATAGAGCCTCATTGGTAAAGTTACTCACACAGTGGTTTCTCCCGGAAGGTGACACAGAAGCTGGAATAGAGGCACGCCCTTGAGGAGAGAGTACCTGGTTCCAGGGAACAGATTTGAGGAAATAAGTTGGTAACTCACTGATGATGTAGGCAGCAGTTTAATCCATGCAGAAGCGATAAGTTCAGGCAGCGAGTCAGGGAACATGGGCCCTTGAGGAGCGAGTACCGGTTCCTGATAGCGACCTGAAAGAAATGAGAGAGGTCCCTGAGGAGCGGGTACCCCGTTAGGATAAAGTCCAAAGTTGGAGAGGCAGATTAGCTAGGTATGGAGAGCAAATCCCATCCGTAAGGAATTCCCGATCCTTGCTGACTCGATTAGCTAGCAAAAAGTGTAGGCTTTTGTATCCGGGATGCGTGACGTCATCACAGGGGGATGCCCCTGAGGTTCACGCCAAAGAGAGAATAAGAAGCAGGGCTGCGCAGCGCCCACACCCTACGGTACCTGGACAACATGACGGGATGCAGCGCCCAAGCCGGACCGGGGACGCCGGAGAGGATGGCAGGCAGACACCACAGAAGCCAGACATCCATCAACCGCGCGAGGAGTCGCAAAAAAGGTAAGGTGGGCGGTGTGGAGACGTCGGGCAGCGATAGTCGTAACAGTTGGAAACAGGATGCTGGGCTTGATGGACCCTTGGACTGACCCAGCATTAGATATGAGCTTCGTTTTTTTCTACCGGTTCATTTTTTGAGTCAGACATTTTGGGGTAAAGTTTGTTTTTCCTCGGTTAGTTTTTTGGAAAAACTAAACGTGGAAAAACGAAACCGGCCCAAAAAATGACGCGGGAAAATGAAGTTAAAAAAAACCCACCCCAAGCATTGAAATTCACTTTAATACATTAAATACTACCCCCACCACATCCCGATCCCTCCCCAAGACTTACTAACATCCCTGGTGGTCTAACAGGGTCCCACGAGGGATTTCTCCCTCCGTGCTGTCTGGCCTGCCTCGATCAAAATGGGACCGATAGACTTTGGCCTACTATGTCACAGGGGCTACCGGTGCCATTGGTCAGCCCCTGTCACATGGCCATTGGTGCCATCTTGTGCTCCTACCATGTGGCAGGGGCTGACCAATGGCACCGGTAGCCCCTGTGACATAGTATCGGCAAAGGCTATCGGTGCCATTTTGATTACTGGCAGCTGACGGTCCGAGTGCAGGAGGTCACTCACGGATCCCCACTGGACCACCAGGGACTTTTGGCAAGTCTTGGGGGGTACAGGAGGGTCCCCCAAGGAGGGAGAAATCCCTCGCAGGACCTCACTGGACCACCAGGGATGTTAGTAAGTTTTAGGGAGGGATCGGGATGGTGGTGGGAGGGTTGTATTACAGTGAATTTTAATGCTTGGGGTGGTTTTTTATTTTAAAAATTGCCTAATTCGTGATAAACGAATGCACATCTCTTCCCAAAATGACAATTTCTTATGTTCTTATGTTTTACTTATGTAAAAAACAGTAGAGATGTGAATCGTGTGCCAGATGATCTTAACGATTATATTCGGCTGGGGGGGGGGGGGAAATCTGATCGTTAAGATATGTGAATTGGAATCGTTTCCGTTTCCAATTCACATCGCTAATTTTTTTTTTAGGGAGGCCCGTGCTGCTAAAAAAAAACAAACCCACCCGACCCTTTAAATCGCCCCCCCCCCTCCCGACCCCCCCAAAACCTTTTAAAATTACCTGGTGGTCCAGGGGGGCCTCGGGGGGCCTCAGGGAGATATCCAGGGGGGGGCTCGGGTGAGAGGAGAGATCCAGGGGGGCCTCGGGGAAAGATTTCCCATTCCCATGCATCAGCTGTTCTAAAAAAATGGCGCCGATGCCCCTTTGCCCTTAACATGTGACAAGGTATCCGTGCTATTGGACTATAGGGCTGATGAGTAAAGATGGCCGGCGCCATCTTTAAAGATGGCGCCGGCCATCCAGTGCTCCTACCATGTGACAGGGGCTGGCCAATGGCACGGATACCCTGTCACATGGTAAGGGCAAAGGGGTATCGGCGCCATTTTTTTTTAGAACAGCTGATGCCTGGGAACGGGAAATCTTTCCCCGAGGCCCCCCTGGATCTCTACTCTCACCCAGAGGCCCCCTGGATCTCTCCCGAGGCCCCCCGATGCCTCCCTGGACCACCAGGTAATTTTTAAAGATTTGGGGGGGGGGGGTCGATTTAAAGGGTCGGGTGGGTTGTTTTTTTTTTAGCGGCGCGGGCCTTGCTAAAACAAAAGGGTCGGGAGGGTGGGAGAGGCTAAGGGGGGTCGATTTAAAGGGTCGGGTGTTTTTTTTTTTTTATCGGGCCATCGGCGCCATTTTAATTAGTGGCAGCCAAAATGGCGCCAATGGCCCGAGAGCGGGAGATCGCGCCGGGACACCCCCCCCCCCTCACTGGACCACCAGGTAACTTAACATTTTTGGGGGTTTCGGGAGGGTGGGGGAGGGTAAGGAATTGGTTTTAAAGGGTCGGGGTGGGTTTAGGGGTTGTTTTGGTGTGCTGGTTTTCCCGCCCTCCCCCAAATAATTCCCGTGCCCTATTTAATGATACAATACAAATGCCCCTGATGATAAATCGGGGGCATTTGTATTGTATCGTGCACTCTAACGATTTAGAATGATTTTAAAATTATCTGACGATAATTTTAATCGTTCAAAAACGATTCACATCCCTAAAAAACCGGGAGAAGGAAAATAAGGCAGGGCAGGAAATGGAGAGCAGTATTCAAGATCAGAAACAAGCGAGGAATGAGGACTGGAACTGAGGATCAGGACAAACAGGATCGAAGACTAGAATGCAGGATCAGAAACAAGTAGAACGAAGACTGGAACTCAGAATCAGGAACACGGCAACATAGGAACAATGCTCAGACAAGCGGTGTGACTTGTTGTCAAGGCAAGCTCTAACTTGCCTTAAATACTCTGAGCCGCTGACATCATCAGAGGGAAACTGAGCCTGGCAGGGGTCCCGAGCTTGGGCACAACTGTTACAGGCCCTCAACTCTTGCTTCCTGTATCCCTGGGCATTAAGGCCCACAACTTCGCTACCACTGTGCTTGTTGATACTGGAGCAAGAGACAGCTTCATTATGGATGACATTGTTAAGTTCCAGAACATTCCTCTCCACCCATTGGAAGTGAGTCTCCGTATCACCTCCATCCAGGGGGATCATCTTACAGGACTTATCACTTACCAGACAGTGGCTGTTCATCTTACATGGGCACTCTCCATGAGGAGGAGATGTCCTTCTTGTATTGAAGCGATCAACCCATCCAGTTATCCTGGGGTTGTCATGAACCCAGTTTGATTGGCATTCCCTGCAGTACAGTGGGGCCCCAAATGCCAGAAGACTTGTTTGCATTCCATATCTCCAGTAGGTCCTGTCCTGAAGTCTGTTACGTTACCTGGTTTGCCTCCACAGTATTCAACAATGTTTTCTCGAAGCAGAAAGCGGATACCTTGCCTCCGTTATGCAAGTTCAACTGTCCTACTGAAATCCTGCTGGCCACTATGCCTCCCAAAGGCAGGACCTACCCGTTGTCTCAACCCGAGACTCAAGCTATGTCTGAGTATATTAAGGAGAATCTAGAAAAAGGATTCATCTTCTTGTCTGACTTCCCTGCAGGTGCAGGGTTCTTCTTCGTTAAGAAAAAGGACGGCGGTTTATGCCCTTGTATTTATTACAGGGAACTCAATGCCATAACCTGCAAGGACCAGTACCCGCAGCCTCTCATTAGCGAACTGTTCAATCGCCTTGAAGGGGCACGGATCTTCTCCAAATTGGACCTGAGGGGTGCGTACAACTTGGTACGTATCCAACCTGATGATATTTGGAAAACCGCATTTAATACAAGAGATGATCACTACGAATACACTGTGAGGCCCTTTGGGCTATGCTACACCTCGGTGGTCTTTCAACACCTCATGTACGAAATATTCCGAGATCTTCTGTATTCCTTCGTAGCCATGTACCATGACGACATCCTGATCTTCGCTAAAGACCTTGAATCTCATCAAGATCATGTTCAGATCGTCCTTCAACACCTGAGAGAGAATCATTTGTATACCAAACTGGAGAAATACCTGTTGAGCATAATCACCTACCCTTCCTAGGGTATATAATTTCTAACCGAGGATTTTCTATGCACCCTGAGAAAGTCCAGGGGATCAGTGACTTGCCCCAGCCAGTAGGCATCCATGCCTTACAATGGTCTCTTGGTTTTATCAATTATAACAGGAGCTTCATAGCTAACTATTCTTCCTTGGTTTCCCCACTCACGGCAATGACTAGGAAAGGAGCCGACACCTGGGTGTGGACACCCAAAGCTCTAGCCTCCTTTCAAACAATCAAGGAGGCTTTCTGTTCTGGCCCTTGCCTACAGCATCTGGATCCTCAATGTCCATTTGTCGTAGAGGTCGACGCCTCCTCAATCGCAAGCAGTTTTGAGCCAGTACTCCCCCAAGGGTAAACTAATTCCTTGTTCTTTCTATTCACAAGTTTTCTCCCATGGAACAGTGTTTCACCGTTGGTGACCGTGAACTCCTCACAGTCAAGTTGGTGCTTCAAGAGTGGCATCCCTGGTTGGAAGGGGCGCAACATAAGTTCAGGAAAGTTGACTTAAATAGCAAATCACCAGGACTTGGTGGTATTCACCCAAAAATTCAGAAAACTAGAGTATGAAATTGCAAACCTACATTGTTAATCTGTAACCAGTCATTAAAATCTGCTGCTACCTTAGAACAGGGGCATCACTAATGTATTTGATTTTAAAAAGGGAAACAGGAGGGGGATATCTAGAAAACTACATGCTAATCAACCCGACATCAGTTCTTGGAAGCTTTTATTTAAAAACAATTGCTGGGCATATGGATAAACTTGGCTTAATGTTTTTTATATGAGAAGTTTGTTCTATGTCTTATGAATTTCTTTTTATCTGCCTAGAGCTATGGATTATCGGGATATAAGTGTTTCGTAGAACATTTAGAAAGACATGGTTTAATGGAACACAGTCAACATGGATTTACCCAAGGGAAGTCTTGCCTAACAAATCTGCTTCATTTTTTTGAAGGGGTTAATAAATATGTGGATAAAGGTGAATCGGTAGATGTAGTATATTTGGATTTTCAGAAGGCGTTTGACAAAGTCCCTCATGAGAGGCTTCTAAGAAATCTAAAATGTCAAGGGATAGGAAGCGATGTCCTTTTGTGGATTACAAACTGGTTAAAAGACAGGAAACAGAGTTGGATTAAATGGTCAATTTTCTCAGTGGAAAAGGGTAAACAGTGGAGTGCCTCAGGGATCTATACTTGGATCTGGAAAGGAATACGATGAGTGAGGTTATCACATTTGTGGACGATACAAAATTATTCAGAGTAGTTAAATCACAAGTGGATTGTGATACATTACAGGAGGATCTTGCAAGACTGGAAGATTGGGCATCAAAATGGCAGATGAAATTTAATGTGGACAAGTACAAGGTGTTGCATATAGGGAAAAATAACCCTTGCTGTAGTTACATGATGTTAGGTTCCATATTAGGAGCTACCACCCAGGAAAAAGATCTAGGCATCATAGTGGATAATACTTTAAAATCATCAGCCTAGTGTGCTGCAGTAGTGAAAAAAGCAAACAGAATGTTGGGAATTATTAGGAAGGGAATGGTTAATAAAATGGAAAATGTCATAATGCCTCTATATTGCTCCATCATGAGACCGCACCTTGAATATTGTGTACAGCTCTGGTCGCCGCATCTCAATGATATAGTTGCGATGGAGAAGGTACAGAAAAAGGCAACCAAAATGATAAAGGGGATGGAACAGCTCCCCTAAGAGGAAAGGCTGAAGAGGTTAGGGCTGTTCAGCTTGGAGAAGAGACGGCTGAGGGGGGATATGATAGAGGTCTTTAAGATCATTAGAGGTCTTGAACAAGTAGATGTGAATCGGTTATTTACACTTTCGAATAATAGAAGGACTAGGGGGCATTCCTTGAAGTTAGCAAGTAGCACATTTAAGACTAATCGGAGAAAATTCTTTTTCACTCAACGCATAATAAAGCTCTGGAATTTGTTGCCAGAGGATGTGGTTAGGGCAGTTAGTGTAGCTGGTTTCAAAAAAGGTTTGGATAAGTTCTTGGAGAAGTCCATTAACGGCTATTAATCAAGTTGACTTAGGGAATAGCCACTGCTATTAATTGCATCAGTAGCATGGGATCTTCTTAGTGTTTGGGTACTTGCCAGGTTCTTGTGGCCTGGTTTGGCCTCTGTTGGAAACAGGATGCTGGGCTTGATGGACCCTTGGTCTGACCTAGCATGGCAATTTCTTATGTTCTTATGTTCTTATGTTCTTATCTTCACTGACCATAAGAACCTTGAGCACCTTAAAGAAGCTCAATTTCTGATCCCGCGTCAAGCCCGGTTAGCACTTTTCTTAGATCGAATTAACTTCATCCTCTGTTTTTGTCTTGGTTCCAAGAATCTCTGCGCTGATGTGCTATCCAGATCATTTGAACCTGAAGATGTTCCTGAAGTCCCTAGCTTCATCATTGATCCTGCCTGTATATCCCTTGCTGTGACCACTACAGTTCCTGCTGGGAAAATTGTCATTCCGCTTAGACTACATGAATGAGTTCTGAAATGGGCTCATGATTCAAATTTGGCAGGCCATCCGGGTCATGCCTGGACCTTAGATATGTTGCGAAGACACTATTGGTGGCCCATTATGGTGCAAAACTCACGAAACTATGTGGACTCATGTGCCATCTGAGCCCAACAGAAGCCATCTACTAGAAAGCCTTGGGGCTTACTTCAACCACTCCCAGTACCTACCGAGCCATGGTCTAGCATCTTGATGGACTTTATCACAGACCTGCCTCCTTCCCAAAACAGCAGTGTGATTTGGGTCATCATCGACCGTTTTTCGAAAATGGGTCACTTCATCTCCCTGCTGGGTCTTCCCTCAGCCCCGGAATTGGTGAAGTTGTTCCTGAAGAACATTTTTCGTCTTAATGGACTCCCTAAGGAGATTAGTTCTGATCAGGAACCACAACCACAGTTTGCTTTTAAAATATTGTCATTCCCTATGTAAGAAGTTTAACATTTCCTTAATCTATACATCGGCCTATCATCCCCAGGCCAATGGTCAAGCTGAAAGGACCAATTGGACTCTGAAGACTTTCCTCTGTTCCTATGTAAATGATCAGCAGGATAAATTGGGCTGATCTTCTGACTTGGCTGAGCTGTCGCTCAACACTCATGTTGCTGCAGCCATTGATATATCTCCATTCTCCGTGGTATTTGGACGGCAGCCCCAACTGTCTCTTCCAGTCCCTCTGATAGTTCCTTCTCCAGTGGCACAATCCATGGCTCACACCATTTGTCAAGTATGGAACCAAGTGAAAGAGCGTCTTTCCCAAACTGCTGAATGCTCCAAGTGTAACTCTGACATCCATAGATTTCCCGCTCCACTCTTCCGTCCTGGCCAGAAAGTATGGCTAAGCGCTCGACACATATGATTGAGACTCCCCTCTCATTGCTTGGCCCTGAAGTACATTGGACCGTTTCTGGTAATCCGAAGAGTGGGAGCTGTTTCCTATCAACTCCGAGCTACCTCGTGCCATGGGTATCCATAACACATTCCATGTGTCCTTGTTGAAGCTGTTGCTCCTCTCCTGGCCCTCACTTAGAGTTCCCTCTCCTCCACAGGGCTCTACAGAACCTGACTCTTCCGTCCAGGTAAGAGAGATCCTTGACTTTCAGCGACATCGAGGAAAATGGGAATACCTCTTAGCCTGGGAGGGTTTTGTGGCTGAGAAAAATTATTGGGAGCCTTCCCACAATATCCTTGATAATGAACTCCTGAAGACCTTTCATAGGGGGAGGGGGAGGCCTAGAAGGGGGGGGGGGTACTGTTACGCATCTCGTCCACGCCTGGCCTGCACATGGGCCTGCTCACCTTCATGGTCCCACGGCAGGTCCAGGGTAGGCCTCCATGGCGGATGCTGCTAGAGCATCCAGGCCCTGGCATCCTGCGGCGGTGGTCGCTGGGCTTTCCACCGTGCACCAGACCTCATGCCTGACCTCAGCGTCTACGGCTGTGTCGGCCACGCCCCTATGCGCACATGAGCGCAGACCGCCCAACCCCTTGTAGGGCCAAGGGATGGTCCTAGCTCCACGGTGTGCCCTGATTGATTCCCTGTTATAGGAAGTCATTGCATGAACTTCCTTGCCTTGGTAATCGGGTTGGCATTTGTGCTAGATTGTCACTGAGTTCTTGCTTGTTCCAGTCCTGGTCCTAGTTCTTGTTCCAGGATATTTCTGTTCCAGTTCTGTTCCTCCTTGTTCCTGCTTCCTAGTACTCCAGTGTCCTCCTGTTCCTGTTCCTGTTCAACTGTTTGTCTATCCAGGTAGTACCCCGGACTGTCTTACTGGTACTGACCTCGGCTTGTTCCTTGACCTGCCTGCCTGCTGCCTGACTTCTGACTCCAGTTTGCTTCTCGACCTGCCTGCTGCCTACTGCCTGCTCCTGACTCCAGACAATCCCACGACTCACATGCCTGCTGCCTGCCTCTTGACTCCAGTCCGTTCCTCGACTTGCCTGTCTGCTGCCTGCATCCTGACCTCGGCCTGCCTGTGACCTCGTCTGACCTCCGGAACCTGACCTCTGCTTGCTGACTACTCCTCGGACTGACTCCTGGACTCTGACCATGCCTGTTTGACTATGTCCCTAGATTCTGACTCTGTTCCTTACCTTGTCATCACCAACGTTCTTCTGGTCCTCCTTGCTACATCGGACCTCCTGTCTTGAACCTGACCATGCTCCCCTTCTACTCATGGGCACACTGGACCTACCTTCCCAGGAGACCCTGCGAGGCCCACCTAAGTCCAAGCGGCCCAGGTCCCTACGGGTTCCTCCAGGGGGTACATCAGGCTTCCAGTGGTGAAGCTCTACCTAGCCTCTATCTCCTGTGCTCCACGCCCTGGCAGCAGTTGCTTCCTGCTCCCAACCAGGAGGAAGTTCTCCACTACCTCAGGACAAGGGTCCACCTATGAGCGCAACAAATGGTGGAGCACTTGAGCAACTTGAGGAAAGAGATGCAGCAAGGAGAGCGAGGAAAAGGAGAAGGGGGGGGGGACATGGGAGGAGTGAATGAGGGACACATGAGGAAGGGAGCCAAGATGGGGGGGGGGGGGCAGAAGACACAGGAATAAAATCAAAGCCAAATTCAAATAACTTGAAATTGAAAAAAATGGCATATAGATTCTAAATTCAAGGTAAATTTGAAACAATTCAATTTATTAGGAGAAAAAAAAAAGAGGGGATAAAGGAAAATACAAGTGCAGGGTATCTATGATAGGAGCAGAACTGCCTGCCGGCAATGGGACCGGAGAAAGGTGGGTGTAGCTTACCTGGATAGGAATGAGAAAACTTCAGGGGTGACACCAATGGGAAAGGAAAGAAAGGAGCTGACTGCTGATTCTCCAGTTGCCAGGCGCTTCAGAGAAAGAAGTACTGTGAAGCCGAACAGGATGCCTAGCTTCTCACCTGCCTCCTCTGCCCAAGAACGCAAGGGAGCTGCACCAAACATGGAATGTGAATGCTGCTCTCTCATCCTCCATCGGCAAATGTGCTGCACTTCCTCCTCTACCCTGTATTCCTTCCAAGCCCTTGTTTCTTCCCCCCTTCTCATTGGCTCCCTGCTTAGTTTTAAATCATCAGGGAGCCCTATTGGTCACTTGATCCTCACCCTTCCCCCCTTGGGCTGGCTGCAGCCTGCCTGCCCAGTTATGAGACTCTGCCTCAATTGGCTGGTCCACCAATAAACTAAATGCAGATCAAAAAATATTTCAAAGTTGGATTTCTGTAGTATTTGATCCTGATAATAATACAAAGACTATTTACAATAGTGTGAAGATGACTTCACAAAGGTTTTCTCCTATGTTATACCATCCATAAACAAAATAAAACTATCAATAAACTGAGCCCCAGTATGCACTAAATAATAGGGATGTGAATCGTTTTTCAACGATTAAAATTATCGTCCGATAATGTTAATATCGTCTTAAATCGTTATAGAACACGATACAATAGAAATTCTAACGATTTATCGTTAAAAATCGTTAAATCGTGTTAGTGCGCACTAACGGGAGTTAGTGCGCACTAACTCCCAGTTAGTGCGCACTAACTCGATTTAGTGCGCACTAACTGAAAATGATACAAATAAACACTTTCCAGGTCACTGAAGGTCAGTTAGGAATGAATATGTGTTCCTATTGGCTGGCTGCCCTCTTATCTATTGATGTTACCAAGGTTACCACTGAGGTGATGGTTGGGGGGATGGGAAATGGAACTGGAAACTAACGAACACAACAGAAAATGAAACAAAGTGTTCACACTTCCCAGGTCAGTAAAGGTCACTTAGGAATGAATATGTATTCCTATTGGCTGGCTGTGCTCTTATCTATTGATGTTACCAAGGCTAACACTGAGGTAATGGTTGAGGGGATGTGAAATGGAAACAGTTGGAAGTTGAAGCTTGACAAAAAAGTAATGTAATGATCAGCACTCACGTGACTAGAACTTGTTTGTTTATTATTTTTGTTAGCAGGCACCTGAAATGCTAGTGCATGTTGAATTTGCCAATCACTGTGCATTTTAGAAAGGTGGTCCTGGCTGGAACTGTACACAGTTCAAATATATGTAATTGATTGTTGGTAAGTGTAGATTTTAAGTGATTTTCCTGCACACAGTGCCCTAACCCTGGCACCAGGGGTGTTGTGATCTTCCTGCACACAGTGCCCTAACCCTGATACCAGTCTGAGACAGCTCCCTCCCTGCATTACTAGTGAGAGGCTGGCTTCACAGACAGGGGGGAGCTGCCTGACCCTCACTCCTGACTTCCCCCATGTCCCAGCTAGTGAATGGTGTGTGGGTGAGGGGGGGGGGGATGGTGAAGTCTGAGACAGCTCCCTCCCTGCATTACTAGTGAGAGGCTGGCTTCACAGACAGGGGGGAGCTGCCTGACCCTCACTCCTGACTTCCCCCATGTCCCAGCTAGTGAATGGTGTGTGGGTGAGGGGGGGGGGGAGGATGGTGAAGTCTGAGACAGCTCCCTCCCTGCATTACTAGTGAGAGGCTGGCTTCACAGACAGGGGGGAGCTGCCTGACCCTCACTCCTGACTTCCCCCATGTCCCAGCTAGTGAATGGTGTGTGGGTGAGGGGGGGGGGGAGGATGGTGAAGTCTGAGACAGCTCCCTCCCTGCATTACTAGTGAGAGGCTGGCTTCACAGACAGGGGGGAGCTGCCTGACCCTCACTCCTGACTTCCCCCATGTCCCAGCTAGTGAATGGTGTGTGGGTGAGGGGGGGGGGGGAGGATGGTGAAGTCTGAGACAGCTCCCTCCCTGCATTACTAGTGAGAGGCTGGCTTCACAGACAGGGGGGAGCTGCCTGACCCTCACTCCTGACTTCCCCCATGTCCCAGCTAGTGAATGGTGTGTGGGTGAGGGGGGGGGGAGGATGGTGAAGTCTGAGACAGCTCCCTCCCTGCATTACTAGTGAGAGGCTGGCTTCACAGACAGGGGGGAGCTGCCTGACCCTCACTCCTGACTTCCCCCATGTCCCAGCTAGTGAATGGTGTGTGGGTGAGGGGGGGGGGGAGGATGGTGAAGTCTGAGACAGCTCCCTCCCTGCATTACTAGTGAGAGGCTGGCTTCACAGACAGGGGGGAGCTGCCTGACCCTCACTCCTGACTTCCCCCATGTCCCAGCTAGTGAATGGTGTGTGGGTGAGGGGGGGGGGAGGATGGTGAAGTCTGAGACAGCTCCCTCCCTGCATTACTAGTGAGAGGCTGGCTTCACAGACAGGGGGGAGCTGCCGGACCCTCACTCCTGACTTCCCCCATGTCCCAGCTAGTGAATGGTGTGTGGGTGGGGGGGGGGAGGAGGATGGTGAAGTCTGAGACAGCTCCCTCCCTGCATTACTAGTGAGAGGCTGGCTTCACAGACAGGGGGGAGCTGCCTGACCCTCACTCCTGACTTCCCCCATGTCCCAGCTAGTGAATGGTGTGTGGGTGAGGGGGGGGGGGAGGATGGTGAAGTCTGAGACAGCTCCCTCCCTGCATTACTAGTGAGAGGCTGGCTTCACAGACAGGGGGGAGCTGCCTGACCCTCACTCCTGACTTCCCCCATGTCCCAGCTAGTGAATAGTGTGTGGGTGAGGGGGGGGAGGATGGTGAAGTCTGAGACAGCTCCCTCCCTGCATTACTAGTGAGAGGCTGGCTTCACAGACAGGGGGGAGCTGCCTGACCCTCACTCCTGACTTCCCCCATGTCCCAGCTAGTGAATGGTGTGTGGGTGAGGGGGGGGGGAGGAGGATGGTGAAGTCTGAGACAGTTCCCTCCCTGCATTACTAGTGAGAGGCTGGCTTCACAGACAGGGGGGAGCTGCCTGACCCTCACTCCTCCGGGGTGATCTTCCTGCACACAGTGCCCTATCCCTGATACCAGGGGTGTTGTGATCTTCCTGCATGCAGTGCCCTATCCCCATTAATACCAGGAGTGTTGTGATCTTCCTGCACGCAGTGCCCTATCCCTAATACCAGGGGTGTTGTGATCTTCCTGCATGCAGTGCCCTATCCCTGATACCGGGATGTGTGCAAGAAGATCCCAACACCCCCGGTATCAGGAATAGGGCACTGTGTGCAGGAAGATCACAATACCCCTGGTATCAGGGTTAGGGCACAAGTTCTAGTCACATTGACTGATCACATTACTTGTTTTGTCAAGCTACCAACTGTTTCCATTTCCCATCCCCCATATACTGTCAGTGGGAAGCTTGGTAACATGAATAAATAAGAGGGCAGCCAATAGGAATACATATTCATTCCTAAACTGACCTTAACTGACCTGAAAAGTGTCAAATTGTATCATTTTCAGTTAGTGCGCACTAACTCTCCGTTAGTGCGCACTAACTCGAGTTAGTGCGCACTAATCGGAAAAAACGATTTTTAACGATTTTTTAACTAAAAAATCGTGCCTAACACGATTTTCTTGCCCTGCCACATGATTTCTATCGTTAAGACGATATGGAAAACGATTCACATCCCTACTAAATAATTTATTTCTGTTTATTTTTTAGACAAAGAAAGATTAATATGAATATTTTGTGTTGCCCTTTATTAACGTTGAGCATTCTAAGATAGAATATAGGTTTCCTATCACTCTGGTTCCTTTACTTCAAATTGTGTTAAAAAAGAATCATTTATAACACTGTTTTTCTGTGCAGGTGGCTATGTGCAGTGCTTCAAATCTGAATTTACAGTTTGCACTCATTCACTACTTCAGTCTGTTGGTGACCAGCAATTGCATTCCAGCTGTTCACTCTATTTGATAATGCATTTTAATTTTCACTGATTTTGGTATTTAGACTTTAGCAAGAAGAAAGGATAGCATAGTTGAGATATATTTCCTTGATAGCTCATTGACAAGTAAAAGGAACATTTATTTTCTGCATTTTACACTTCACTTCACAAATCATCAATACATCTTTTTCTTTTTCTTTTTTTTAATTAAACCAGCTGTATGAGCATTTTGACTATCAACGCTTCACTTGAAGAATAAACAATATTGCTTTTGCCAAATTTTGTTTTTAAAGAAAGTTTAAGTTATCAAGGAAAAATATGAGGCTGTGACTGGATTTTAGTTCTGAGATGTGTTTTGTTTGTTCCTTTTGCACATTATCTTTCTATAATGGTTTGAATGATATACTAAGTCTCTTTTTTCAGACCAGACTGCAAAAAAGTGAGCAAGTCATATGAAAGAAACATGAACAGCACTAATAGTTGCAAGCTTCTTTAATGACAATATTTTATAGTAGAAAATAAATATAATTAATAACTATTCCTGTCCTAGCCTTATTAAAAAAAAAAAGATGTTTTCCTATTCTGTGTCTGTGGGAAAAAATAACAACAATCATGTTGCGAGCCTGTCCGCACCCGGCCCGTGCACGGGCCTGCTCACCTCACTAGCTCCTCTGCAGGTCACGGGTCGGCCTCCCCAGCAGCAGCCGCGAGCACCTCCAGGCCTCGGCATCCTGCGGCGGCAGTTGCCGAGCCTTCCACTGTGCACCAGGCCTGACGCCAGAGTTAGGCATCTCCAGTAGCGTTGGCTACGCCCCTACGCGCATGCGTGTGGATCTCCTGGCCTCTTGTAGGGCCAGGGGTGGGTCCTAGCTCTGCGGCGCGCCCTGATTGAATGTACAATATAAGGAAGTCCCTGCTTGCACTTCCTTGCCTTGGCAATCAGGTCGGCACTGTAAGTGTACTAGTTTGCCTCCGCGTTCACAGTCTTGTTCCAGTCTTGTTTCAGTCTTGTTCCAGCCTTGTTCCAGCATCCTACTGTTCCAGCTTCCTACTGTTCCAGCCTTGTCCAGCATCCTTCTGATCCAGCCTCTCTTCTGTCTCCCCAGGTAGTACCCTCAAATTGTCTCTTTGGTACTGTCCTCTGCTTGCTCCTTGACCATTCTATTCGCTGCCTGAATCCTGACCTCTGCCTGCCTTGTGACCTCATCTGACCTCTGGAACCTGACCCCTGCTTCGTTGACTACTCCTCGGACTGATCCTCGGATTCTGACCCCAGCTGCCATTGACCACGTCTCCTGATTCTGGCTTTGTCCCTTGCCTTGTCATCGCCTACGTTGTACTGGCATTCCTTGCTCCTCCAGACTTACAGCCTAGTGTCCGACCATGCTCCCTTGCTGTTCATGGGCATGCCTCTCTACTACCTCTCTGGGAGACCCTGCGAGGCCCACCTAATTCCAAGCGGCCCGGGCTTCCAGTGGTGAATCTCATCCTAGCCTCTGTCTCCTCCTGTGCTCTGCCCTCTGGTGGCAGGTGCTTCCTGGTCCCTACTAGGGAGCCGTTCTCCACTGCTCAAGGACAAGGGTCCACCTCCAAACGCAACAGGTTGCCAAGGCCATGGACTCGGCGGAGTCTCCTGCCTCCAGGGCCCTACCGGGTTTGGCCACCACAGTTCAAGAACATCGCAAGGCTTTGGAATTGCTAGCCTCTTCGGTGGAAAAGATTCATTCCCAGCTGCGAGATACAGTTTTGGCCAATCCCGTGGGCCTATTGGCCTCTATGCTACCCAACGCATTGTTGTTGCTCGCTGCACCTCCTTGACACCACAGGGACCCACGCTCCTGTTGTGGCTTCCTCAATCAGTGCTTCATGCAATTTGCACTGCAACCCTCCTTGTTCCTGAAGGAAACCACTAAAGGGACCTTCATCCTTTCCCGCCCGGAAGGGAGCGCTCTGATCCCATGCTTTCCAAGCGATCTGAGTTTGTTGCTCTCTTCAAGCAGACCTTCGGAGACCCAGGCTGCCAAGCTGTTGCAAGCCATAATCTACTCCACCTCCGTCAAGGGTCACAGACCCTCTCTGAGTATACGGTGGAGTTTAGGACCCTGGCTACTGAGCTCCAGTGGCAAAAAGATTGTCTGCAAGCCATCTTCCTAGATGGACTCTCCAGCACTCTCAAAGATGAACTCTCCATCCGTGAGACTCCCACGTCTCTAGAGGATCTAATTTCCCTCACCGGGGGGATCGTCCATCATCTCCGGCAAAGGCGCCTAGAAGTAAAGACTTTCCGCTCTCCTACACCAAGTCCCATGCATGTCCAGAGTCCTTCAGTCAAGACTCCATCACCACCACCTCCTCCCATTGTGGAACCTATGGAGTTGAACCATGGGCGACTGTCTCCAACCAAACATCTCCGTCGGAGGAAGGAGGGTCTTTTACTTTACTGTGGTGCTTCCTGACATCTTCGGCAGTCCTGTCCAGTCCATCTGGAAAACTGTAATGCCTGAGCCCAGCAGGGGTCCTGACCTTAGGCGTTACTGTCACTGGCCCCCCAACTCCTGCTTCCAGTCTCTCTGGGTATTGAGGCCCACTCCTTTGCCAACACTACTCTTGTTGATACAGGAGCAAGTGGCAGCTCATCATGGATGACATTGTCAAGCTTATGAACATTCCTCTTCAGCCATTAGATGTGAGCCTCCGCATCATCTCCATTCAAGGAGAACATCTTCCAGGGCTCATCACTCATCGAACAGTGGCTGTCTGTCTTACCTTGGGCACTCTCCATGAGGAGGAGATGTCCTTCTATGTGTTAAATCGTTTGACACATCCAATCATCCTGGGGCTGCCCTGACTCCAGGTCCACGAACCCCAGTTCGATTGGAATTCCTTGCAGTTGGTGCAGTGGGATGCCAAATGCCAGAAGACATGTCTACATCAAGTATCTCCAGCAGTCTCTGTCTTGAAATATACCACCCTATCTGGTTTGCCTACCCAGTATGTTGACTTTGAAGATGTCTTCTCGAAGCAGAAGGCGGACACCTTGCCTCCGCCACGCAAGTTCAATTGCTCCATAGAACCTCTGCCGGGCACGATGCTTCCCAAGGGCATAACTTATCCATTGCCTACAGCACAGAAACACTACTTCTCAACCTATCAAACACAATACTAAAAGGCTTCAACAAAGGACAATACATCCTCATACTACTGGATCTTTCAGCAGCCTTCGATACAGTCGATAATCAAACACTGCTCCAAAGATTATTTGAAATTGGTCTAACTTGAATAACTTTCAAATGGTTCAACTCTTTTCTTCAAAACAGATCATTCCAAGTAAACATTAACAACGCCATCTCTGAAATAATTCCTCTCAACACCGGAGTACCTCAAGGCTCAGCCCTTTCCACCACTCTCTTCAACATATACTTACTCCCATTATGCCACCTACTGTCAAGCCTCAACATCACCTACTATATGTACGCAGATGACATTCAACTACACATCCCCGTAACAAGCACAGTTGAAAATGCCCTCAAACTAGCTGCCACTCATCTATCCACAATAAAAAAACACTCTAAATCACATGAATCTATGCCTTAACATAGAAAAGTCTGAATGTATACTGCTTGAAAAAAAAACCAACACAAGGTATCAAACCAAATCAACAAATCCATGATCAAGCTTAGTGAAAACGTAAAAGACCTAGGAATCTGGCTCGACCCCGAAATGGGATTCAAAAAACATATAAACATAAAAACCAAAGAAGGATTCTATAAGCTCTCAATACTCAAGAGACTAAAACCACTCCTAAACCAACCAGAATTCAGAACCATTCTTCAATCACTAATATTCTCAACATTCGACTACTGCAACTCACTACTAATAGGTCTACCAAAATCAGCCACACGTCCCCTCCAGCTACTGCAGTACGCCACAGCGAGAATACTCACTAACCACAAAAGATCGGAACACATTACCCCAGTACTAAAGGAAATACATTGGCTGCCCGTAGTTAAATGCATAGTATACAAGCTACTTACCATAATACACAAAAACATACACAACAATGAAAAAGAATACTTAAACACCATGTTCCAGAAACATATCCCACAGCGTGACACCAGATCAGCGAACAAGGCTCTGGTCTCCATACCACCAGTAATAACTGCTAGACTTACTACAACTAGAGAAAGAACAGCTTCAATAGCCGGACCTCGACTATGGAACTCACTACCTGAAAACCTATGATTACAAAATAACTTGAAAATATTCAGAAAACAACTCAAAAATTGCTATTTAAACAAACCTCTAAAGACGGCATTGGCTAACAAAATCTCAGGGCATCAACGCTGTGGGAATGTAAGGATCCAATTTTGCAGGATATTGACAGATTTTGGATTTGTTTAAATCCGTCTTTGACGATCCTGCTCGAGTAACTGTTGCTGGTTCTACCCTGGTGGACCTGAAGCAAGGCAACTGACCACTGGCTGATTTTGCAATAAAGTTTAAGACTCTTGCTGCGGTACTATGCTGGGATTCCAAATGTCTGAAAACCCTCTTCTTCAGAGGTCCAGATACTCGCTTGAAAGATGAGCTGGCCGCTCATGAGACACCTGACTCACTGGATGAACTAGTGGCTTTGGCTACAAGAATTGACCACCGGCTCCATGATAAGGTGAAAGAGGTCAAGCCTACCATTAGACCGGTTAAGAAGGAGGTTCATGCTAAACCTGCATTCCAGACAGTTCCAGCAATACCTGTCACCAGTGGAGAAGAACTGATGCAACTTGGTCGCAGTCACCTGACTTCAAAAGAGAGAAGACTTCGGAAGAGGCATGGCCTGTGTATGTACTGTGGACAGACTGGTCACGATGTCGCAACATGCCTAATTCGTCCGGGAAATGGACGGGCCTAAATCCTGTGGGAGGACTGTTCTTAGGCCTTACCACTACCTCTCCTCCACTCTCTCTCCCGGCCTACCGAAGCACATAGTATCGGACTGAGGATCACAATTCACGGCAAAATATTGGAAGGCCTTGTACAAACTCTTCAACATCTCTCTAGACTATACATCAGCCTATTATCCTAAAACGGTTCGTTCGGGCCTCTGTGAGTTGCCGTCAGAATAACTGGGCAAAACTGTTACCATGGGCTGAATTTGCCATTAATTCTCATCCAGCAACATCCACTGGATCAACACCTTTTGAAGTGGTATATAGACATTTACCACCACCGCCACTTCCACTGAAACTTTCAGTGACGTCCCCAGCAGCTCAATCCACTGCTGATGATATCCATCAATTATGGACTCAGACGAAAGAAATGCTACCCAAAGCGAGTGATCGAGCCAAAAGATGTTATGATGCTCACCATTCCAAAGTACTTATCTTTGAACCTGGAGACAAAGTCTGGCTTTCCACTAAGCACTTTAGACTGAAGTTACCCTCCACTCGATTTGCTCCTCTCTACATTGGACCATTTCCAATCCTCCGACGTCTTGGCAACATCACTTACAATCTGAAGCTACCACCTGGATTGAACATCCACAACGGATTTCATGTTTCACTTCTGAAACCACTCATTCTCAGTGAGTTTTCTTCCAAGTCTCAGGAACCATCTCCCATCAATGCAGAAGATGACCTAGAATACAAGGTCGAAGCCATTCTTGATGTCCGAAGATGAGGCAAGACTTGGGAATACCTTCTTTCATGGGAAGGTTTCAGCCCCGAAGAAAATTCCTGGGAGCCTCTGGCAAATATCCTTGACAAAGAGATGCTCCATCAGTTCCATCTCTCGTATCTTTGGAAACCAAAACCTGGTACCCGCAGAAGAGACCGCCCTTTGAAGGGGGGTACTGTTGCAACTGTCACTGTTTGACAGCTTCACTCTGCCTACCTTTATTTTTCTGCGACTCCTCCTGCTCCCTGTGGATGTCTGGCTGCCGCGGTGTCTGCCCATTGTCCTCTCTGGCATCCCCAGACCATCTTGGGTGCTGCCTCCCACCATGCTCCTCAGTTACCTTAGGGTGCACGCGCCACATGGCTCTCATTCTTATTTCCTGTATGGCGCGAACCTCAGGGGCATCCCCCTGTGATGATGTCACACTGCCTGGATATTTAAGCCTGTTGTTTATTGCTAGCCTTTGAGTTAGAATGGGGGATTCCTACGGATGGGATTTCCTCTCCGTACCCAGCTACTCTGCCTCCAACTTCTATTTGGACTCTTTGCTGTTAACGAGGTACCCGCTCCTCGGGGGCCTCTCTGCTTCTTTCAGGTTGCTACCAAGAACCGGTACTCACTCCTCAAGGGCCCATGTTCCCTGACTTGCTGCCTGTGTCCATCTCCTCTTCTACTTGGAAAAATTTGCTACAGGCACCATCTGTGAGTACAACTACCATCTACACCTCAGAGCTGTTTCCCTGGAACCAGGTACTTGCTCCTCTAGGGCCTGCCTCCATTCCAGCACCAGTGTCATCTTCCATGGAGAACTGCTGCATGAGTACTTGCCAATGAATCTCTGTGCCCAGGGATCTGGTACCCTCGAGGGCCAGCTCTCCCTATCAGGGCTTCTCCATACTGGGGACTCTGTGAATATCTCAGTGTACTCATTTTCTCAGTTCTTCTTCTACAGCACTGCTACCAGAGAAGCCGCTGTTCCAGTGCCCTGAGGAATATAGCCCAGCTGGGCCATCTTCTACTCACTATCGCCCTTTGGTGGCTTCATAAACTGTCTAAAAAGATATAATCTGTGTTGTGTGTCCGGAGCTGAGCCTGACCTGGGCCCCTCACGGGACTTCCCCCCCATGGGCATGGTCAGCTGCCACAGTATCAAGGGTCCAC